>NC_140989.1:183320489-183491087 GCF_052327205.1 Somniosus microcephalus
TCTAAAAAAAGGACCATAACCTTGTAAAAGACACAATGGTTCTTCTGATTGTGCACAAGATAATAACATTTCACCCTTAGAATAGGTGAACCATTGCCTGCTGTTATATTATCTATTACCATACCAAGCATTCCAATTCAAGGCAACCCCACTTGGGTCCAGACTACAACTCATACATCAATTTTTGTTTTAACAATCACACTTAAACATTTTAACAATGTCTACTTTAACAAAGCTTATTAAAGAAAATGCAAACATACCTTAATGTGCAATCAATGGATCTGAATGGTGGGCAAGCATATGACGTATGCCATTCAAACATGTACGTGCAGTCTGGGGTTTCCCTCAAAAACACTGGCTTGCCCTGCGAGAGGAGGACACAATGTAAATTTACACATACTCCTACATTTTAAACAAAGTGTAACTGAGGTTTGTAATTTTATAATGTTGTCAATGCATTATCCTGGTAATTTCACTAAAAAAAAATGGGGATCATACTGTTGGGAGTTTTATACAAAGCATTAACTGTTGTGACGTTTGAATCAAGCCGTATGCCACTTGCATATGGCTTTATCACTATAAAATGGCAGAAGATTTACCGAGACCAGCTCAGAGTATGATGTCATGACTCATGACCGAATCAAGTCTGCCAACAGAAGGGGAAAAAACTTGAATGAGGGGTTGAAAAACAAAGTACTCGAAAAAAATTAAAAACCATTCAGTAGTACCATCTGGCCCAATTGGTCTGTGATGAGTTAGCTGATCTCTGGCCAATTTACCATTCCTGATGTTGCTATCCAGTGTCGGACACTTTTAAGGGCATTATTTTTTTTATTTTTTTATTTATTGGCATTGGGCAAGGAGTGTATTCGGCTCGGCTGTGATAACACTCAATTAGCCTGCTAACCCTCATTATGTAGATGAGCACAAGCTGAACTCTGCTTAAAGAGAACTGCACATTTCAGCTCATTTCAACAGCAAAATGATATTTATGAACTGCAGACTACCTAGCCAAACTAAACTTGCCCCCTCGGAATAATCCCACCTATCCACCTTCTCACCATACACTTCAATCCCTTCCCTATCCTGAAGCACATTTTTGTTTCAACCTATTTATGCTGTCCCCTTCCCTGTAAAACACACACTATAATTTACTTTTGTGCAAATATTCCCACTTGGTTTCCCTAGTTACTCTCAAATTAATTTTTTTTATATTTATGTGTTCTCTACAAATCCCCATGTTTCTTTTCCTGCATTACCCTCACCAGATATGGCTGTGCTTACAACCTCTAATTCAGCATGCTCTACATCTTTCCTCCTTTGCATCTTATTTCCTCACTCAGTTCTTTGTGCTCAGTGTGTGCTAAAGCCCAATATCTGAAATGTTTCTTCCCTTGGATAAGTAGTCTCTCTTTACATTATTTCTTTCCTCTCTCATGGTCTTGAACAATCCAGACACCAGGCACAAAATGCCACTAGCATAGTATATTGCTATAAATCCACAAATGTTTAGTTTCCTTAAGCCCAAGTAATTTAACCTTTTACACAGTACATCTATTCTTCTACATGCTGCATGGTGACATGCTTTCAACTTGCTGCTATTCTTCATATTTGAATATATTTTTCACTGTTTCTATCATGCTGGGGGCTAGGGGGGGGGGGGGGTGGGGGGTGCATTCAGCACATTTTCTTCCCTGGTTTTACACTTTTGTTTTTGTGTAAGAGTTAAGAAAGAACATGGTTCACAAAGTGGATCTAATTCGGGATGGAAGAGAAGTGCGTAACTCAACTGATTGCCCAGGGGGTGGGGTGGGATAGAATTACTTAGTTTGCACTGAGGTACAGATCCAGGGGCACCGAAGTCCTTTAATACCTCTCCCAAATGCCATTCTTCAGAGAGTCCAGGAAATGTTCCCAGACTATTTGACATGGCAGCTGAACTGGTTCCTGCTGTCAATTGATAGTGATGCACACTCACTTTATTGGAAAGAGAATCCAGATTTTCCCTTCCCTAGACAAGGGTCACTGAAGTCAAATGTACAAAACAATCTTGCATTTATAAAAAAAGTGCCAAATATCAAAATATCTTAATTGCTTCACACAATTACCTAATGTTTGGGGGTACCCCAATGCCACCCCAGCTGCTATTAGCACAGAGAGCTGAAACATGGGATCTTACTGATGTGAAGTTCAAGATCACATGTAGGGGAATAATTATTTTTTGGTTTTATAGTAGCAATCAGTTGAATTTACAGGCAAAAATTGTTCAGAGCAGCAAGAGCTTTACAAGCGTATCCTTAAAGTTCAGGAAAGAGTACTTGGACTCAAGTACAAAACCAGGCTGACACTTGTGCAGTACTGAGGGAGTGCTGCACCGTTTAGAGGTGCTTTCTTTCAGATGAAGTGTTAAACCGAGGCCCTGTCTGTCCTCTCAGGAGGATATAAAAGATCCCACAGCACTATTTCGAAGAGGAGCAGGGGACGTTATCCCCGGTGTCCTGGCCAATATTCATCCCTCAACCAACATCACAAACAGATTATCTGGTCATCACGCTGTTTGTGGGAGCTTGCTGTGCGCAAATTGGCTGCCGCGATTCCTACATTACAACAGTGACTCCACTTCAAAAGTATGTCAAGTGCTGTAAAGCACTTTGGGGCATCCCAAGGTCGAGAAAGGCACTATAAAAAGGCAAGTCCTTTCCTTTCCGATTAGCAGAAAAGACTTCAACATCTGATAGTGTCATATTTTCACCTCCCTAGTCTGTAGTCACATTTGGAATGCTTTATTAGTACGCTAAGCAGGTATTCAAATAACTGATTTAAGAAATTAACCTGACATAGTTTAATGATAACTGGCTTCTGGATATCACTTCGGAATTGTAAAAATTACACTACGTAAAGAATGATAAAAGGTTTTTATACTTCATTGAAAAAGTAGCCCAAATGTGACTAAGAGACTATGCCTCTGTAAATGGATAACTTAATTGTGGATATTTACTTCAGTACAAGTTTAACATTAAGTATGGTACTTTTAAGAAATTCAGCAATAATTAGACAAAAAATGTGTAACCAGCCATTTCCGGTTCGGCCAGTTAAACGTTTCTCTCTACGAGACCTGAATTCATAAGCACACAGTAGCTGAAGATTATTTTTGCTAGAGCGAGACTGATCGGAACTTTCTCCTGTACAAGTGCAGGGTGCACCCACATACTGGGAATTCAAACGGTAATAGCCAATGTAATAGTAAACGAATTTTAATACATCATAATATCTGATTAACATTAACATATAGATATAAATAATTAATAGAATTACACAGCTTTGGAGTGCAGGAACAAAACAAAACTCCATCTTGTCATATGGGTATTGAAATAAACCAATGAGTTTACCTAGTTGGAAATATCCAAGAGAAAGTGCACTCCCCCCAAAGGGAGCTATAGTACCAGCCACCACAATTACTACTGTATGATGACCCCCAACCCCCCAAATTTCAGTCTAAACTTCTAGTCTTAGAACGAAATAATGAACTTTTATTTACATAGTACGACATCACATTCTCAAGATGTCCCAAAGTATTTACAATCAATGGATTACTTTTGAAAGTGCAGTCACTTTTGTGTAGGCAAACAGCACAGCTAAAGAATATCTGGATTGTCATTTTACAAACATTTTTGCGACAACCTGTAATCTCAGTGATGCTTCAACCTGAATAATCTTAGCATATCCACAACCTATTAGTATAGGTCAGATAATGAACAAAGTCATATCATCCTTGGATATTTTTCTTTTGATGGGATTATTGTGCACTCAATGGCAGAGCTCCACTGTATTTCAAGATAATTTACACATGCACCCCAGGACATAGAAACATAGAAGATAGGAGCAAGAGTAGGCCATTCGGCCCCTCGAGCCTGCTCCGCCATTCAATACGATCATGGCTGATCATCCAAATTCAGTACCGGGTCCCTGCTTTCTCCCCATACCCCTTGATCCCTTTAGCCTTAATATATGCAACTCCTTGAATATATTTAATGTATTGGCCTCTACTGTCTTCTGTGGTAGAGAATTCCACAGGCTCACCACACTCTGGGTGAAGAAGTTCCTCCTCATTTCTGTCCTAATTGGCCTACCCTTTATCCTTAGACTGTGTCCCCTGGTTCTGGACTCCCCGACCATCGGGAACATCCTTCCTGCATCTAGTCTGTCCAGTCCTGTCAGAATTTTATAAGTTTCAATGAGATCACCGCTCATTCTTCTAAACGCCAGCGAGTACAAGCCCAATCGACCCAATCTCTCCTCATAAGTCATTCCTGCCATCCCAGGTATCAGCCTGGTGACTCTTCGCTGAACTCCTTCCATGGCAAGAACATCCTTCCTCAGATAAGGCGACCAAAACTGCACACAATACTCCAGATGTGGTCTCACCAAGGCCCTGTACAACTGCAGCAAGACATCCTTGTTCCTGTACTCAAACCCTCTCGCTACGAAGGCCAACATACCATTTGCCTTCTTAACCGCCTGCTGCACCTGCATGCTTACCTTCAGCGACTGGTGCACAAGCACACCCAGGTCTCGTTGCACTTCCCCTTTTCCCAATCTATTGCCATTTAGGTAATAATCTGCCTTCCTGTTTTTGCCACCAAAGTGGACAACCTCACATTTATCCACATTATATTGCATCTGCCATGTTTCTGCCCAATCACCCAACATGTCCAAATCATACAGGAGTTTCTCGACATCCTCCTCACAGCACACACGCCCACCCAGCTTTGTCGTCTGCAAACTTGGAGATATTACATCTAGTTCCCTTGTCTAGATCATTAATATATATTGTGAATAACTGGGGTCCAAGGACCGATCCCTGCGGTACCCCACTAGTCACTGCCTGCCACTCGGAAAAGAACCCGTTTATTCCAACTCTTTGCTTTCTGTCTGCCAACCAGTTCTCTATCCAAGTCAATACCTTGCCCCCAATCCCATGTGCTTTAACTTTACACGCTAATCTCTTATGCAGGACCTTATCGAAGGCCTTCTGAAAGTCCAGATACACCACATCCACTGGTTCTCCCTTATCTATTTTACCAGTTATATCCTAAAAAAATTCCAGTAGATTAGTCAAGCACGATTTACCTTTTGTGAATCCATGTTGACTTTGTCCGATCCTGTCACTGTTTTCCAAGTGCTCTGCTATTACATCTTTTATAATGGACTCTAGCATTTTCCCCACTACCGATGTCAGGCTTACCGGTCTGTAATTCCCCGTTTTCTCTCTACCACCTTTTTTGAATAGTGGGGTAACATTAGACCCTCCATGGGTACTGTTCCAGATTCCATCGAATGTTGGAAGGTGATCAGCGATGCATCTTCTATTTCTAGGGCCACTTCTTTAAGTACCCTAGGATGTAGATTATCAGGCCCTGGGGATTTATCGGCCTTCAATCCCATCAATTTCCCTAACACCATTTCCCTACAAATACTGATTTCTTTCAGTTCCACCCTTTCATCAGACTCTATGTTCCCCGGCATCTCTGGGAGGTTATTTGTGTCCTCCTTTGTGAAGACAGAACCAAAGTATGTATTTAGTTGGTCTGCCATTTCTTTGTTCCCCATTATAAATTCCCCTGATTCTGACTGCAAGGGACCTACGCTTGACTTCATCAATCTTTTTCTCTTCACATATCTATAAATGCTTTTACAGTCAGTTTTTATGTTCCCTGCAAGCTTACTCTCATTCTATTTTCCCCTTCTTAATTAATCCCTTTGTCCTCCTTTGTTGAATCCTATATTGCTCCCAATCCTCAGGATTATTGCTTTTTCTGGCCAATTTATATGTCCTCTCCTTGGATCTTATGCTATCCCTAATTTCCCTTGTTAGCCACAGTTGAGTCACCTTTTTTGTTTTATTTTTGTGCCAAACTGGGATGAACATTTTCTGTAGTTCATCCATGCGGTCTTTGAAAGTTTGGCATTGCCTATCCAGCGTCAACCCTTTGACTGACATTCCCCAATCAATCCTACCCAACTCGCGCCTCAGGAAGGTCCTACTGCAAACAATTACTTTCCATCATGGATTCTATTTTGTCTAACAGCCAACGATCACAGAATCTATGCCCAGATACACCATTGTTCCAAATTTTATTGATACATTTTTCCTTGTGAATGTTGCGCTTTACGTGAGGGTTGTTAGTGCTACAGAACAGGGCACTTTCTATTTTGGGCACCCAATGTCTGCATCAAGCAGTGCCAGTTTAGGTGCAGCATGTACTGATACACATTAAAGCTCCATCTACTCTCCCCCAACAATGTACCTCAGCCCCAATCTCAGAAGAGCACTCCATACTGCACTGACATTTTACCATTTCTCACACCAGTTTATGTACTCTCCATGACTGTCCTAACTTTTCCATCCCTATCGGTGTTGAATTTTAACTCAGCTCAATTGTTTTTGGCTTTCCAGCCAGACCATCATGACCATGCTGGAGCAGTTCTTTGCAACGACTTAGCTGTAGTATCGACCAACATCCCTATGATTACCTTAAAGCAGTAAAATTAGCAGTGGACATGTTGTCCATGTCAAAATCTCAGGTTTCTGGCTGTGAGATGAGGCTATGTGGAACAAACAGGAATTGACCACCTCAGGAGGGGAATCTCAGTGAAAGGCTCGACTCCAACTGAACTCAGACGGAGATCATCTTGTATCCCTGCATGTCAGCACCCTCGGGAGCAGAGGGGTGGAAAAGGGAAGTTTGGAAGAGAAAAGAAATCCCACGACTAACACCCATTATACAGTCCAGCAATTGCATCCTCTGAGGAAGTCATTTTTAGTCTGACAGCAATGTCCAAACTGGATGTGCTCAAAAGTGATGCACTTTTATCTCTCAACAGGGGAGATTAACTAGGCTGCATAGATGAGCAGTGTCTGAATCACAAGATGCAGAAATAGGATGAACTGGACACGGACAACAATTGTTCATTTCAGTGCCAAGATCAAATCCAACCTATTTTGAGATAGACCAACCACAAGATGGCCCATCTATTTTCCTCTTAAGGGCACCAAGCTCGCCACATTTCCAATAGTTCATTGCTTTGTTGGTGTAGCCTGGATGCGGTTACTACAAGAAAAATCACTGGCTAAAATGACAGGAAAAGGTGGTCTAATTGTGAAAGTTGTCAACTTCAATGTTCCAGAAAGCTTACATCTGCCCAGTGAGTGACTATCACACCCCGATTGTCAGACTGTAAAGAAAATCCTCCTCCGAAGTTAAAGAACAGTTATGGTGATGGGCTGAAGGAAGACAGACAGTCTAATCCAGTGATTATTCTTAAAACTCTCTTCCCCCTGCAAAGTTCACCCTACCAGAGAAACTCAGTACCGGCCCAGTGCTAAAACCACTTCTTTTAAACAAAAAACAGTAGTGCTGGAACCTTTCATGAAAATTCATTCTTGAGCCATTCTTCGTTTTAAAATCAGGCCCAGAATCAGCATTGGATACGAGGGCAGAAAGCACATTGCAACTATTCCAAAAAGTTACTTTTTTTCCCCAAAGTTTAAAGTGAAGCTCGGGGAGTGCTAGCATGGTCACAGTGGGAGAGATGATTGATCAGAGCCGCTGCAGGAGGCTATTTATTGAAAGAGAAGGAGCAGCCATTTTAATTGCTCCAATTAAAAAAAAAAGTAAACTCTAGCAGTGGTGGGCTGCTGAAAGCCAGGCATTGCCAAATTAATCAGAAATTAACACATTTACAGCCATTAAATCAGGAAACAAAAGCTACCTTGAGTTGTAGATGTAGAGGAAGGAGCAGATAACACAAGCTCAGTGAGGCCAAGATGGGAGAACACACTTGGTCCTTAGACTGACACCCAGACAACAGGAGAGACTGAAGCATGTTCGATCTTTTAAATTTTCAAATCTCATGGGATTTTCGAATATTGTAAAGCGGTCTTCAAATGAAGATCAACTTTTCCAGGTCTCATGCCCCATGGACGAGTTCTCCATGTGTGGGATGTGAACCAACTTATTTTTATAGCGCCTTTAACGTAGTAAAACAAATGTGACAGAGCCACATAACGAGCTATTAGGATAGGTCAAAGAGTTAGGGTTTAAGGAGCGTCTTAAAGGATGAGAAAGAGTTAGAGGGGTGGAGAGGTTTAAGGAGGTATTTCCAGAGCTTAGGGCCTAGGCAGCTGAAGGCACGGCCACCAATGACTGAGCGAAGAAAATCTTGGATGCGCAACAGACCAGAATTGGAAGAGCGCAGAGATCTGAAGGTGGTTACAAAGATAGGGAGGGGCGAGGCCATGGAGGGATTTGAAAACAAGGTTGAGAATTTTTAAATTGAGACGTTGCCGGACCAGGAGCCAATGTAAATCAACAAGTAATGTTTGAAAGGTACTTTGTGCGAGTCAGGAATCGGGCAGCAGAGTTTTGGATCATCTCAAGAGTACGATGGGTGCAAAGTGGAAAGCTGGCCAAGACAGAAAATTCATTCTGTACAACACTGCAGGGAGAAGTGATCATGCTTTCAGTCCTTTACAAAAATGGTATTCAAAACATTATGTGGGCGATATCTGTAAATAATAACGTGCTAATAACCCCATCCAAACTTCTGAAAGATAATGTCAGCTACACAAAGGAAAACAGTGCAATGCAGAAAACTATTAGTATGCAGCAATAGAAATAATGTGCTAGTGAGTAAGCAAATACAGAAAACTGTAGATCCAGGATCCAGAGACTCCAGTTTGAAAAAATTAAGCTTCACAAGATGACAAATTACAGCAGCATAAGCATGTTTATAGTAAAAGCACACATGCTGTCAGACTACAACATTCCATATCAATTCAAAGAATTAACATGGAGCGTCAGTTTTGCACATTGCTGGGCCAATGTGTGGATGCCCCTCAGTTACATTTTGTTCAGGTCTTCAAATGTAAAGTTAAGCACTTACTGACCCAGAGTTGCCAGAGCATGCATCGGACAATGGAAACCCTGACTTGTTCACTCTATCACACCATGATTTCTCCAGTTTCTTCTGCAGTTGAGAACACCCATCAGAGTCCCATACGAGAAGTTACAGTCCTTTCTAAAGCTAGTTTCACTAGGGAGGAGGCTTAATTTGTACAGAGTGAGCCTATTCCAATTAAGTCAGCAGCATGGACCAGTGCTTGGAGCAGAGGTAGCACTTTTGCCTCCGAGTCAGAAGGTTGTGGGTTCAAGCTCCACTCCAGAGACAGGAGCACATAATCTAGACATGCTTATGTTGCTGCAATCTGCACTATCAGAGATGCCTTCTTTCAGATGAGACATTGTCCTGGATTTTGCAGTCAACGGCGAAGGACTGATGCTCGTCTTTGAACTCGAAAAAAGCCGCCCACAAAGTTTTAGCGGGCTCTAGAGCATCGACTTCGTCTATTCAGACGTCAATTTGAATTTGGTGCCTTCTACAGGGGATCCGTGGTGTCCAGGAACAGGACAAGCAGCAGGCAAGATGATTAATCAAATTGAAGAATTCTCAGATGGCAAAGCAGGAAGTAAAAAGCAGGGAATATAAAATCATATTTAAGTCATTGTACAGAAAGCAAAATAAAGATTGGGACATTCACATGGGATTAAGGGAGAAGTTTAAATAACAAAACAAACATTAAAAAAAATGTATTTTTAAAAATCTGCAATATTTAAATTTTCTTGAGGGAATGAGACTTCAAACTTGTAAAATTAATTTTTCAGGACCAGAGCAGTTGTTCAGCAGTAATTATGATTTAGTACGCTGTTAAAAACTCAGTTACTCCTGACTGAACAATGCTTAACTTTTTCCATCGGTCTTTATAGTGAGAATAGTGAGTAATTAGTTTAAGTTCACGCCAAATCAGTGATTCCTATGTTGATTCCATCTGTGAAGACTGCAACAGCACACCCTGTGGAGGAACAGGGTATCACTGACAAGAACTTCCGGATTTCTGCATTTAACGGCGCATGTGCGGATGCCAGTTTTAACCACAAAATTAAAGCCCTATCTGCCCTCTTACGTGGGTGTAAAAGATCCTATGGCAGTACTCGAAGAGCAGCTGGGAGAGTTCACCCAGGTTGAAATTTATTCCTCAACCAATACCTAAAGGTGATCTGATCATTTATTTAACTGCTGGGACTTTGCTGTGCGCAAACTGACTGCCACAATTCCTACATTACAGCAACTACCAATGTTCCCCATAATTTTTTTGGGGTGGGCGGTCCCTTTAATGGCCTGCACGGCCCAAAGTTTCGTGCATGCATGAAATTTCACATCTGAAATGCCGGGCCTGGGCTGCGCGGGACTGGAAGACAGCGGCGCAGGTTAGCGGGAACGTGGGTGACTACACTTCAAAAAGCACTGTATTGGCTGTAAAGGTGCTACATAAATGCAAGTTAGTTCTTTCATTCTTGGGAGAGTATTTCCCAGAAGGTTTTAGAATTAAAGTGGGATTCTGTGTTGCGCTTTTGAGAAGATGATGAACTGAGAGAAAGGCCATCCACGATCATGCAGATTCGCCTTTCATTTCACTGGCAAGTTTACAGACGGCGTTGCGGCCATATTAACTTGATCGCAGGTAGATAATTATTGCCCTTTATTTTAACCCATGAAAGCCATCACAACATTCATGCATGGTAAGATGGCTATTGAAGGAGCACCTACTGACAGGGAAAAAGATTGTACGATACAGAATCTCAAAAGGTGGCAAATCTCCAAATAGAAATTTGGGCAAGTCAGCAAAAATGCAACATGCAGCATGGTAAATTTACACACAGAAAACAAGAGTCACAGACTTCCTGCTCAAAGAACACATGCATCAGTGACATTCTTTACCCATGGTAATTAGCAGTTTTCACTTGTTAACATATAGTAAATGAAGATGCCATTTTAATTCTGCAGTTACATAATGGCAGGAGATAAGGCAGAAACCCAATTCATGTACCTGCCATACAAGAAACCTCTTTGTTTGGTTAAGATCAATTTTTATAGATTTTTTTTTTTTTTTTTTTATAAAAAGATTAAAACTTACACATCTAAATACTCCATGGTAAAGTTCCAATTTGCACTTTTAAAAAGTTTTGTACAACAAAGTAAGCTGGAAAAGTAAATGTCATAAAAGTGCAACTTTAACAACCATGGACATAATGCCAGAAGATTTCTTATTCAAATATGAAGGGCTTCCAGAGATGTTAAAATCAGTCATTATTTTTTCTTACGCGAAGTATTTGTTTTAAATTTAGACAATACAGAAAGAAAACTGACTTTAGCACTTCAAAAATGAGTAAGTATGTTACAATAGTGTTATATACGAGGCATATTCTTAAATGAAATCAGGCTTTATGTCTAGAGAGGCATTTGTAAACCTCATGCAATATAAAATTAATCAGCAGCTTTAAATCGCTGTGCAATATTATTTCACTGACCGGAGTTTGGCTGTGATCACAGTAGAACATGATGGCTGTTGACCGTTCATAAATTTTATGGCAAACCTCTCCTCTGGTGTAGTTTATCATTATCAATCCATCTTCATAGGTTAAGTTCTGGGTAAAGCGTCCTTTTAAAAAAAGACATGGTAAACATAATACATTAGGTAATTTTAACACCAAGTTTCAATTACAATCAGGACAGAGCAACTGGTTAAAATAACCAGAATGACACCTTAAAACTGGGTGAAATATGGATTGTTACGCTAATTAAATGATCCCCAACAGCTTAAGTCCCGTCTGTGGTCAAAGAAAATTGCAATTGCCCTCCCAATGAATATGATTTTGCTTTTCATCTATAGAACTGGTTCACAAAGAAACTTGAGAACAAGTTTCTGGACCTAGTCAATTGCAAACTTTGTGATCATAGAAATATAGAAACATAGAAGATAGGAGCAGGAGTAGGCCATTCAGCCCCTCGAGCCTGCTCTGCCATTCAATGAGATCATGGCTGATTGTCCAAATTCAGTATCCTGTTCCTGCCTTCTCTCCATAGCCCTTGATCCCCCCTAGCCTTAAGAAATATATCCAACTCCTTCTTGAATATATTTAATTAATTGGCCTCTACTACCTTCTTTGGTAGAGAATTCCACAGGTTCACCACTCTCTGGGTGAAGAAATTCCTCATCTCTGTCCTAAATGGCTTACCCCTTATCTTTAGACTGTGACACCTGGTTCTGGACTCCCCGACCATCGGGAACATCCTTCCAGCATCTAGTCTGTCTAGTCCTGTTAGAATTTTATAAGTTTCGGTGAGATCCCCTCTCATTCTTCTAAACTCCAGTGAGTACAAGCCCAATCGACCCAATCTCTCCTCATACATCATTCCTGCCATCTCATGTATCAGCCTGGTGAATCTTCACTGCACTCCTTCCATGGCAAGAACATCCTTCCTCAGATAAGGTGACCAAAACTGCACACAATACTCCAGATGTGGTCTCACCAAAGCCCTGTACAACTGCAGCAAGACATCCTTGTCCCTGTACTCAAACCCTCTCGCTACAAAGGCCAACATACCATTTGCCTTCTTAACCGCCTGCTGCACCTACATGCTTACTTTCAGCGACTGGTGCACAAGGACGCCCAGGTCTCGTTGCACTTCCCCTTCTCCCAATCTACTGCCTTCCTGTTTTTGACACCAAAGTGGATAACCTCGCATTTATCCACGTTATATTGCATCTGCCATGCTTCTGCCCAATCACCCAACCTGTCCAAATCATCCTGGAGTTTCTCGGTATCCTCTCACAGCACACACACCCACCCAGCTTAGTGTCGTCTGCAAACCTGGAGATATTACATCTAGTTCCCTCATCCAGATCATTAATATATATTGTGAATAGCTGGGGTCCGAGGACTGATCCCTGCAGTACCCCACTAGTCACTGCCTGCCACTCGGAAAAAGAGCCATTTATTCCAACTCTTTGCTTTCTGCCTGCCAACCAGTTCTCTATCCAAGTCAATACCTTGCCCCCAATCCCATGTGCCTTAATTTTACACACTAATTTCTTATACGGGACCTTATCGAAAGCCTTTTGAAAATCCAAATACACCACATCCACTGGTTCTCCATTATTTATTTTACCAGTTACATCCTCAAAAAATTCTAGTAGATTAGTCAAGCACGATTTACCTTTTGTAAATCCATGTTGGCTTTGTCCAATCCGGTCACTTTTTTCCAAGTGCTTTCCTATCACATCCTTTATAATGGACTCTAGCATTTTCCCCACTACCGATGTAAGGCTTACCGGTCTGTAATTCCCTGTTTTCTCTCTACCACCCTTTTTGAACAGTGGGGTAACATTAGCTACCCGCCAATCCATGGGTACTGTTCCAGAGTCTATCGAATTTTGGAAGATGACCCGCAACGCATCTACTATTTCTAGGGCCACTTCCTTAAGTACCCTAGGATGTAGATTATCAGGCCCTGGGGATTGATCAGCCCTCAATCCTGTCAATTTCCCTAACACCATTTCCCTACAAATACTGATTTCTATCAGTTCCTCCCTGTCATTAGACCCTATGTGCCCCGACATCTTTGGGAGGTTATTTGTGTCCTCCTTTGTGAAGACAGAACCAAAGTATGTATTTAATTGGTCTGCCATTTCTTTGTTCCCCATTATAAATTCCCCTGATTCCAGCTGCAAGGGACCTACGCTTGACTTCACCAATCTTTTTCTCTTCACATATCTATAAAAGCTTTTACAGTCAGTTTTTATGTTCCCTGCAAGCTTACTCTCATACTCTATTTTCCCCCTCTTAATTAATCCCTTTGTCCTCCTTTGTTGAATCCTAAACTGCTCCCAATCCTCAGGTTTACTGCTTTTTCTGGCCAATTTATATGTCCTCTCCTTGGATCTTATGCTATCCCTAATTTCCCTCGTTAGCCACGATTGAGTCACTTTTTTTGTTTTATTTTTATGCCAAATTGTGATGAACAAATTCTGTAGTTCATCCATGCGATCTTTGAATGTTTGCCATTGCCCATCCAGCATCAACCCTTTGAGTGTCATTCCCCATCAATCCTACCCAAATCGCACCTCATACCATCATAGTCTCCTTTATTTAAATTCAGGACCCTAGTCTCAGTCAACTATTTCACTCTCCATCTTAATGAAGAATTCTATCATATTATGATCGCTCTGACCCAAGGGGCCTCGGACAACAAAATTGCTAATTAATCCTGTCTCATTACATAATACCCAGTCTAAGATGGCCTGATCTCTAGTTGGTTCCTCGACATATTGGTCCAGGAAACCATCCTGTATACACTCCAGGAATTCCTCCTCCACAGTATTGTTACTAATTTGGTTAGCCCAATCTATATGTAGATTAAAGTCACCCATGATAACTGCTGTGCCCTTATTGCACGCTTCTCTAATTTCCCGTTTAATGCCAACCCCGACCTCCGCATTACTGTTTGGAGGTCTATATACCACTCCCACTAACATTTTCTGCCCCTTGGTATTTTTCAGTTCCACCCATACAGATTCCACATCATCAGAGCTAATATCCTTCCTTTCAATTGTGTTAATCCCCTTTCCTTTTTGCCTATCTTTCCTGAATATTGAATACCCCGGGATATTGAGTTCCCAGCCTTGGCCACCCTGGAGCCATTTTCCATAATCCCAATCATATCATATTCGTTTACCTCTATTTGCGCAGCTAATTCATCCACCTTATTACAAATGCTCCTTGCATTAAGACTCAAAGCCTTCAGGCTTGTTTTTTTTTTTTTTTTTTTTTTTAAACTGTTAGGTCTTTTAGAATTATTATTTACTGTGGCCATGTTTGATTTAAACCCTTGATTTCTCTGCCTGCCACTTTTTTCTCCTTAATATATTAAGTATGAGAACAAGAGGACACGTGCACAAAAGCAAAATACTACGGATGCTGGAAATCTGAAATAAAAACAGAAAATGCTGGAAATAGTCAGGTCAGGCAGCATCTGTGGAGAGAGAAACAGATTGATGGTTGATGACCTTGCATCAGAAGGTGTAGAAGTTGTGTAAGCAAAGGTTGTATGTCAGGAGGCTTTCCTTTCCCCCACTGACCTTCAGATTAGGTTGCTGGCCCATGTAGTGGGTGCAGATTCAGCGCAAACATTCAAAGACGACAGCTGAACAGCTCTCCTGGCCGGCTTCTGAACTTGCACCCTCCATCAACTTGAGCTCATCCAAAACTCTACTGCCCGCAGCCTAACTCGCACCAAGTCCCGTTCACCATTCTCAACAGTACTCGCTGACCTAAATTGGCTCCCGGTCTGGCAATATCACGATTTAAAAATTCTCATTCTTCTTTTCAAATCACTCCATTACCTCGCCTCTCCCCATCTTTGTAACCTCCTCCAGCCCTACAAACCTCAGATCTCTGCGCACCTTCAACTCTGACCTCTTGCACAGCCCCGATTTTCATCCCCCCACCATTGGCAGCTGTTCCTTCAAGCTGCCTAGGCCCTACGTTCTGGAATTCCCTCCCTAAACCTTTGACACTCTCCTCCTTTAAGACACTCTAAGACCTACCTCTTTGACCAAGTTTATCTGCGCTAATATCGCCTTATTTGGTTGCGTCAAATTTTGTTTCATAACGCACCTGTGAAGCACCTTGGGACGTTTTACTACTTTAAAAGCGCTATATAAATGCAAGTTATTGTTGTTGGACAAGGTCCTGGAGAAAGCCGATATGGCTGCATAAAAAGAGGTGGGATGTTGGGTGATGACCTCGGTCATTATATCACCTGGAACTTGCTTTTGATCACCTTTGAGGGTTGGAGAGGAGTTTAAGAATTCTTTTATCCCCTGAACTGACTGAGTTTTTTTTTGGGCATCCTTTTTGTCTCTCCCAGGAGATTACATGGTCGCTGGTCAGTGGGGGTCACATTGCCTACTGGCAACACGGCTGAATGGGACAGACTCAATGGACCAGCTGGTCTTTTTCTGTCAGTGTTTCACATACGTGCAGCACTGTATTTAAAAGGCACATGAAGACATCTAGTGGAAATGAACAAGAACTTCCTAAACTATTTGTGGGCAGAGTTCTGATAATCTGCTTAGACCTTCAACAACCAACTCTCATGTTTACTGGTGATGTCATACTCAGACAAGCCTAATTGAATGCGATCCTATCCATAAAGATTCTCTGCATTAATTTCAATTTAGTGAACCCAGACTTGATGGTCTATAAATGCAGATCTTAAAAATTCTGATTATATAGGATACCACCAGTGAATAGTTGCGGTTCTGCACATGGATACATTTGATCTTATGCGAGCTCTCGCTGTCCAAACAACATGAAGAACTAAATTCACATCCTCAACTAAAATAGAACATAATGTTTTGGCTCTCTAAGAAGTGCTTCCTTAAGTACTTTTATACATTTGACTTTGCCCACTGCACTTTATCATACTGCAAGCTGCTCGACTAAAATTGGCACATAGGGAGATTTACTGGGGAACCCTTTGTTGCAATATTATCCTCCTAATGTCATTTGGATACCCCAAGAGATCGTTGAAGGAAAGAATGGACAACAAACATAGACAAACAAATTATGTACCTCTTCAGTAGTTAAGTGGCAAGGAAGCATTAGAAAAGTGAGATAGAGCAGTTTACACTGCACATCACCTTTGCTGGGTATTTTTTTTCCCATTGCAAAGAACATGGCCTTTGTAAAACTGATGAAATCTGTGAGCAATGATCTCTGACTATGCTTTGATAATTAGCAAGTAAATGCCAAGATCTCAAACCAATTAGTGCTTCAATCTAACAGCCCTGCATTACCTTTGTATTCTGCTGGGAAACTGGTACTGCAATATTTCAGTACTATCATTAAGCCTATTGTTACTGTTTCACATACACCAAGTCGTGCTTGCGGCATTCAAACCACCCACTGCTTAATGAAGTTGAGATCATTTTCATTATAAACTACCTAAAAATGTATCATTACACATACTCCTCTAGTGCCAAGGGTTTTCTTTTTTTTGAAGGGGGGGGGGGGGGGGCAGGTGTGAGAAGGAAGAAAAGAGGAAGGAGGATATTAAAAAAATTGCTTGACTATTTACTTATTTATTAAAAGCATTGCTTATGTTAAGTAAAACTAGGGTACATAAGAACACATGAGCTAGGAGCAGGAGTAGGCCATTTGGCACTTCGAGCTTGCTTCGCCATTCAATTATCATGGTTGATCTTCCACCTCATCTCCACTTCCTCCATATCCCTCGATTCCCTTAATATTCAAAAATCTATCGATTTCTGTCTTGAATATATTCAACGACTGAGCCTCCAAAGCCCTCTGGGGTAGAGAATTCCAAAGATTCACAACCCTTTGAGTGAAGAAATTTCTCCTCATCTCCATCCTAAATGGCCGACCCCTTATTCTGAGACTGTGACCCCTGGTTCTAGACTCCCCAGCCAGGGGAAACATCCTCCCTGCATCAGCCCTGTAAGAATTTTGTATGTTTCAATGAGATCACCTCTCATTCTTCTAAACTCCAGAGAATATAGGCCTAGTGTACTCAATCTTTCCATCCCAGGCACTTGTTTGGTGAACCTTCGCTGCACTCCCTCTATGACAAGTATATCCTTTTAGGTAACGAGACCAAAACTCTACACAATACTCCAGGTGTGGTCTCACCAGGGCCCTATATAATTGCAGTAAGACGTCTTTACTCTTATACTCAAATCCTCTTGTAATAAAGGCCAACATAACATTTGCTTTCCTAATTGTTTGCTGTACCTGCATGTTAACTTTCAGTGATTCGTGTTCAAGGACACCCAGGTCCCTCTGAACACCAACATTTCTCACCATTTAAAAAATACTCTGCTTTTCTATTTTTCCTACCAAAGTGGATAAATTCACATTTCTCCACATTATATTCCATTTGCCATGTTCTTGCCTACTCACTTAGCTTGTCTATATCCCCTTGAAGCCTCCTTGCATCCTCCTCACAACTTATATTCCCATCCAGCTTTGTAAGGGGTTAATAGATCCCTTCCTAAAAAAAGTCGCATCTAACTTATATCACTTCATATTGAAACGGAAAACATACCTGCTATCTTCTGGATAGTAGAAACTCCTTCCTTGACCTGACATGCTGAAACCGCATCTGCCCCACTGGTTGAATTAGCTCCACAGTACAATCCTCTTAATTGGTCACATATTCGGAAGTAATATATATAGTCATCAACCTTCACCTGCTGATCCTCTTTAGCAAGCGGGTGCAGGTCGAGTATATAACCATATTTGGGGTCCTTAATTTGACAATTTTCACCTAGAGGAGAAAGCACATTTCTGGTTAGTGTTCTGTCTTTACATTATATAAAAATACTCCACATAAAAGCGGTACAGTGCAGTTAAAATAACCGAAACCACTTCTGCAATAGTTATCAGAATCTCTAAATGTATTTAGTAGTTCCTCCAATACCCCCACAGGTATTCCAGGGTCTTTGACTTCTTTGAGGAATTAACATCCCGAGTGGACTGTGGTAAGTCCTACAATATATTGCACCTCAATCTCCTGAGGCATTTGACAAAGTTCCACATGAAATACTCTTAGTTAAAATCAACACTGTAGGGTATCTTGGGTATAGACAAGAAACTGGCTGAAGGGTTAAAGACAACAGGTACTTGTTAGGTGTTAAGAGGGGGGAGGAGAAAAGAAACAAAAAAGGTGCCGAGTGGGGTGCCCCAGGAATTGGTATTGGGCCAACTATACTTTGTAATTTACATCAATGACTTAGATTCTAAAACTCAACGCAAACTGGTCAGACTTGGATATACCACCAAAATTAGAAGGGGTACTGGAATCAAAGGAGGCAGCCCAGAAATGATGGAACAAGCAGGACAAAATGTACAAGTAGGCAGAACAATGGTAGATACAATTTAATACAGAAAAATGTAAATTATCCAAACACAGGAAAGAAAATTGGGCAAGACACCGCAGTCTATGAAATGTGCTGAAATAGCCAAGGATGAAGCTGAAAATGACCCAAGAGTCTTTGTAAACTAAGCACTTAAAATGTCCAATCAATGCAGAGCAGCAATCTGCAAAGCAATGGAATGCTGAACTATATCATCAAAAGAGTGGAATACAAGTCAGAGGACATCATGATTAAACTGTACCGTGCTCAGGTCTGACGCTGTTTGAGTAGTGCATCCAGCTCTGGTCACAGACACAAGGGAAACACTCAAACACTGGAGACAGTGCTTAGAAGAGCCACATGGCTCATCCTGGTATCAAAGGTCTCGGTTACAAGACAGGAGAAACTTAGGCTCCTCTGCCTTAAAGGAGACGTCGCGAGAGATGATCTTGGAGAAGCATACAAGATTGTAAATTGTATGGAAAAGATACTCAGAAAATTACTCCAAATTAAATAAGAGTAAAGTAGGTTTTAAACTAGTAATAGGTAAATTTAGGACTGATTAAGTTCTGCAAGCAAAGTGACAACACATGGAATGGGCTTCCAGATACAATGGGCCGGAATTTGCGGTCGGAAGCTTCCCACAGGCAGATCCCTCCAAACTGCAATACATCTACGCACCTACCTGATGGTCCTGGATCCACGGAGACTTGCGCTCCTGGGCCTCTACGCGTAGGCCTGCGTAGAAGCCCATGTACCCCGGGGCGAAAGCACCCCTGGGATCATGTGGGCCGGCCCAACCAATCAGAAAACTGATTCCCATTATGCTTATGGTGATTCCATTTATGTACGGAATCCCAATAAGCTTAATAAGAATCACCCAAAAAACACAAGTACACAACATTGAAATTTTAAAAATTACATGTTTAAAATTAATTTAAATACAATTTCATTAAACATTCAAAACAAAAATGTTTAAATTTATTTTTCAAAATAAAATTTAAGAGGCCAAAAATAACAAACTAATTTTAAAGGTTTTTGAATGTTAAAATGATTTTAAAAATTATGTAATAATTATTTTCACCCTTTTACCAGGCGTAAGAGTTTCATGGTCATTTGCTGGGCAGAGTTGGGCAAATAGCCCAACTCTGCCAGCAGATGTCCATTTCCTGGGGATGCAGAGGATGTCAAGAAGATTCTTGACAGATCGCAAGTTCTGGGTTTTCAAGCATGCAGTCATAGGTCCCAGAAAATCCAGGCCAATAGTGGAAGCAAAAACTTGAATTGTTTACCAATTGGATGCTGCAATTCTGTAAGGATTACCCGAGATGCACTGAATGGCCTTCCTTACCTGTAATTTGTGATCTGGAACTAGTACTATATTCCATGGAGTATATTTTATGCTTCAACTTTTTTATATTGGAGAAATACAAGCAGAATAAAGCGTGACTTTTTCCCTTTTTTAAACAAAAGACTTGTGCTGAAGAGACACTCTTTCTTTCCAATGATTCAGTCATTGCAAGTCTCAGTGGCCAAATGTACCATCCAATATGGTACTTACTCCTTGTTCTCAGTCTGTGACTAGGTACCATCCCCTCATCTGTACATCACAGTAGGGGGGATTATAACCGATCTTGGCTTGGGGGTTGCAGAGAGAAGAGATGACCCCCAGAAAAACATGATTTGCTGAGCTGTGATGTCCACCAAGTCAAATAGCCTGCCAACATCTCGGGCCCCAAGTGAAGAATGGCCACTTAGGCAGCAGACCAGTAGAACCTCCCTGATTTTCCACTTCAAATGACATGACTGGGAACCCTGGGCAGCACTCTTCACTCACATTAAATACTCTTAATGTGATGAATCAGCAGAATACTCTCTCCAATTTGGTAATTTGCACAAAGCAATCATCACAGTTCAATAATAGAGTACCTCCTGAAGGGTTTTTTTTTTTTAAATCAAAAAGCCCAGCGGACACAATGGGTCGAATGGCCTTCTGTGCTGTGAATTTCTATGATATACATTTTCAGCATCATTCCAATCTACACACTGAAAGCCAATTTAAAACCATCTAGGTTTTATTTTCATTTTTGAGATGGAATTTTACCTCATGTCCCCACTTGCACCAGGAAGCCGCTCTTCCTACTTCAACTAAGTTTGCAGCTCTACAGGGAATATCAAAGATTTACAGGGCTGAGCTGGATGCTAATCAAAAGGCTTGATCGAGGAAAACCAGCACTAGCTGACATTGACCTTTGACCTGCGTACCTCCTGACTGGCATCTCAAGGTTCCCTATGGAGCCGTTCCCTGATGGACAGGGATGAGTGGCCTTAACAGGAATACAATTAAACTTATAAATTCTCGCCATGTGCTTATTCTCAGGTCCGGCTATATTGGCTAAACACCAACTTTTACCTTGGGCCCTGCGAATTGGACACGCAGCTGGAGTTCTCCACACAAAAAGAAATTCACACTCCTCATATTCCTCAAATACTGGGGAACCCTACAGTGAAAAACAGAATACAACTGTTAGCTTAAATTTCAGTAAGAAAACTCTGTTCCCAAAGGTGCATTTGATGCAATGGTGATTAACAACAGCTACCAACAATTTTCTTCTCTTATCAAGAACAAAGTTTACCTGTTGTAGAAACAGATACAGAATTGTACCAGGGATGAGGGACTTCAGTTATGTGGAGAGACTAGAAAAGCTGGGATCGTTCTCCTTAGAGAAAAGAAGGTTAAGGGGAGATTTAATAGCGATGTTCAAAATTATGAGTTTTGATGGAGTAAATAAGGAGAAACGGTTTCCACTGGCAGCAGGGTCAATAACCAGAGGACACAGATTTAAGGTAATTCGCAAAAGAACCAGAGGGGAGAGGAGACTAATTTGTTTTTTTTTATATAAACGCAACAAGTTGTCATGACCTAGAATGCACTGCCTGAAAGGATGGTGGAAGCAGTTTCAATAGTAACTTTCAAAAGGGAATTCGATATATAATTGAAAAGGAAAGATTTGCAGGACTATGCGGAAAGAGCAGGTGAGTGGGACTAACTGGAGCTCTTGCAAAGAGCCGGCAGAGGCATGATGAGCTGAACGGCCTCCTTCTGTGCTGTATCATTCTATGAAACTGCAGAGAGCAATTGAATTCCCCTTTCCCCTCCCCAAACAAAGAAAAATCATCGGAATGAAACCCTAAAGGTTATCTTCATATGCCCAAGAACAAACCAACTTTGACAGAACTTAGCAGCACAGCCAGATGTGCTTGGTTCACATTGAACCTGCAGCCTCAACATTCATGTGGAATCTAAAAATGTATTAAATGTTTCATTAAGTTTCTGCTACTACCTAGTAGATGCAAATTAGCATGGCAGGGAGGATATGCTCAGTCAGCTGAACAAAATGCCTGTTCACCCTCGTTTCTAGCTGGAGGCGAGTGTACTGGGGACTGCAGCATTAAAAGGGTTATGTAAAAACACTGAAAATAAATAAACTTAGACAAGCAGAATGAACTGTGTTGATGACCTAGAGTTTTAACCAGTTTAACTTCAGCAGTATCTTTGCAAGTATATACAGCAGTAACTTTGCAAGCATATACAAGTCCTTAAACCTTAGCCGTTACCAATTTGCACCCAGGTTCCTTGCGCATAGGTAAGTGGGCTGTGTTCTAAAAGAGTGTGCACCCTATATATGGCAAACAGAAATACAGGTAGACTATCCTTTATCCGAAAACCTCGGGACCAGCCGAGTTTCGGATAAAGGAGAATTTCGGATTTCGGAAGGTGGGTCGGGGGGGGGGGGTCGTGCGCACGACTTACGCTGACGCTCAGCGTAAGTCAGTCGGGGTCGGCGGGGGGGGTCGGCGGTTGTCGGGGCCGGCGGGGGGGTCGGCGGTTGTCGGGGCCGGCGGGGTGGTCGGCGGTTGTCGGGGCCGGCGGGGTCCGCGGGGGGGGGGTCGGCGGTTGTCGGGGCTGGCGGGGTTGGGGGCGGTTGTCGGGGTCCGCGGGGGGGTCGGCGGTTGTCGGGGTCGGCGGTTGTCGGGGTCGGTTGGCGGGGGGTCGTGCGCACGACTTACCCTTTATCCGAACTTCCGAAACCGGAACCCTCTAAAAACCGACGGTTTTTTCGTTCGTACGCACGACTTACGCTGAACGAAAAAACCTTCGGTTTTTAGAGGGTTTCGGTTTTCGGAAGTCCGGATAAAGGGTAGTCTACCTGTACTAACGCAGATTTGAATAGCTTGATTCAGACTCGAGCATGGTCAAGGGTTGCTGACGATGTCAGATACCTACATGACAAACAAGAACACTTCTCAACTGCAATAAAAATCAGGGCATCTTCCTAGAAACCAGGCTTTGAATGTTAATATCAAATGGCATCTCCAAGTTGGATCATTCACTGCGTATGAAAACAATTCTGTGCATTTCCCACAATGGTTAAAACATGGTTAGGTGTGACAGTCATACATACTAATGCATTAAAAAAAAAACTTACTGGGATTTCATCACACTGGAAGAGGATACGTGTAGAATATTGCTGATTGTCTTTGCATTTATCACCGTTCAGATAGACAATACTAAGGGAACCATCAGTCCCAGCCTGTGGACTCATCTGAATGTAGCCTAAGTTCTGGCTTTTATCAGCATACTTTACACAAGATCCTATAGCACCACCTGTAGAGCAATATCATTCAATTTAAAATGCATCCTCTGCTTACAAACTTGTTTTCACAGGTTTGAGATCTTTTTCAGAACAATGGTTTGTATAAATTGGAGGAATCTGCAGATCTCAGCTGGACAAGCTGCTGATGGCAAACATCAGTCTTTGCAGACCTCCAGTTCTGACGAAAGGTCATCGACCTGAAACGTTAACTCTGTTTCTCTCTTCACAGATGCTGCCTGACTTGATGAGTATCTCCAGCATTTTTTTAATTTCAGATTTCCAGCATCTGCAGTATTTTCTTTTTGTATTAAGACAAATACAAGTATTGTATATGCTAGCATTAGTCCTGCACTCAATGTACTCTACTCTCCCCACACATTATCGAAATCGGGGAAAAAAGAGAGCCAGGACACTGTCCGAATAAATTTGAAATATATTCCCCCATTGTGCTGCAAAGACTTCTAGATAAGAATTATCCTTTTGGAGACACAGCCAAAAAGGCAAGTTATGCTTAGTGAAGGAAAAATAATATCCAAACACTCCAAAATCAAAGCAAATAATGGGTTAGGAGGAGCAATAAGGATTTAAAGGTTAAACCACATTCCAAGAATGAGGAAGGCAATACTTAAAAGGTAAATCTTAATCTAGTGCCACATCAAGTAAGGACTTGTGCTTGGGTCTCAGTAACTTAGCAAGGTGAAGCCAGAACAAGCAGGAGTAAAGTCAGCAGTCATTCATTAAAAGGAAGATATAGAAACAGATCGAGGATGCTAGGTGGCCTGTCAGGATTTAATTTCCAGATGGATATCATGTAATGAAATACAAGCAAATACCTTCTTAAAAAAGTGAAGCAAGGCAGTCAAGAAAGACAAAAATCACAGCAAGACGACGACTGATGGAGCTGTGTTTCAATTGTTGATTAAGGTATTGCAGGTATTTAAAGATGGAAGGAATGCTACAGGGAAGAGGACTAATGGGTTTAAACAAACATCATTGAACAAACTTCTCCCATTTAGTATTGTAAGTTGATTCATGGATGGTTTGGGTAAGACAGTGTCCATTACAGACAGTGCTGGACTTTGGTCTGTTTGCCTTCTCAAGAATAAGGGCATCCAGATACAGAATCTGAGCTGACAATTCAGAGAATCATAGAAAATTACAGCACAGGAGGAGGAGGCCATTCAGTCCATTGTGTCTGTGCTGGACAAAAAAAAGCTATCAAGCCTAATCCCACTTTCCAGCTCTTGGTCCATAGCCTTGTAGGATACAGCACTTCAAGTGCATATCCAAGTACTTTTTAAATGTGCTGAGCATTTCTGCCTCTACCACCCTTTCAGGCAGTGAGTTCCAGACCCCCACAACCCTCTGGGTGAAAAAAGTTCTCCCCAATCCTTTACCAATTACTTTAAACCTGTGCCCCCTGGTTATTGACCTCTCCAAGGGAAATAAGTCCTCCCTATCCACTCTATCTAGGCCCCTCTATTTTATACACCTCAATCAAGTCTCCCCTCAGTCTCCTCTGTTCCAAAGAAAACAACCCCAGCCTATCCAATCTTTCCTCATAGCTAAAATTCTCCAGTCCTGACAACATCCTCGTAAATCTCCTCTGTACCCTCTCTAGTGCAATTACATCTTTCCTGTAATGCGATCAGAACTGTACACAATATTCTAGCTGTGGCCTAACCAGTGTTTTATACAATTCAAGCATAACCCCCCTGCTCATATATTCTATGCCTCGGCTAATAAAGGAAAGTATCCTGTATGCCTTCTTAACCACCTTATCTACCTGCATGCTACCTTCAGTGATCTGTAGGCATGCACTCCAAGGTCTCTGTGTTCCTCTATACTTCTCAGTATCCGACCATTTATTGTGCATTCCCTTGCATGGTTAGCCTTCCCCAAAGGCATTACTTCACACTTCTCCAGACTGAATTTCATTTGCCACTTTTCAGCCCACCTGACCAGTCCATTGATATCTTCCTGCAGTCTACAGCTTTCTTCCTCCCCATCAACCACACAGCCAATTTTTGTATCATCTGCAAACTTGCTGATCATGCCCCCTGCATTGAAGGCTAAATCATTGATGTATACCACAAAAAGCAAGGGACCTAGTACTGAGCCCTGTGGAACCCCACTGGAAACAGCCTTCCAGTCACAAAAAACACCCGTTGACCATTGCTTCCTGCCACTGAGCCAATTTTGGATCCAGCTTGCCACTTTCCCTTGGATCCCATGGGCTTTTACTTTTCTGACCAGTCTGCCATTAAGAGCAGTTTCCTTACGGGATAGTGAGATTAGCCAGGCACTGAGAAAGCCAGCTTTTATTGTCCTCTGATTTTCTGAAGCACTGTACAGATGAGAGGGAAAGGAAACAAGTACAGAAACATTTGTTGCCAAAAGGAAATTAAATCCTGCCTCCATGTTAAACTTTGAGCAGAAAATGGAAGTTGGGAATTGCTTGGTGAAGCAAATAGAGCCATTAGATACCCCAATTCTAGAAATGTTTGCGGGCAACCTTGGTACAAAACCCTCTATTCAAAGCTATGGACTACCAATCAAGTACTTTTGCAGTGTAGTGTAGTCACTGGTATAATGTAGGCAAGCACGGCAACTAAAATTGCACACAGCAAGGCCCCACAAACTAGATAAAAGGACCAGATAATCTGTTTTAGTAGTGTTGGTCCAGGGATGTGCAAAGAAAATGGAGACCAATCATAATTGCTGTTCTGTATGTTCACTTTGTCTGAGAAACGAAACAGATTAATGTTTTTTCCTGGTCTCATCACACTAAAGTATAAACAGATCCCACACCGAATAGATTGGAGAAGTGCACGCAAGGGTACATGCAAAAGTTCACCATACAAGTCGTCATTTGACATTGCATGTTAACACCTGAACACAAGGGATATAGGGTCCACTTACGGGAAGGTCCTGATGCCACTAAACTACAAGGTCTCTACAGCAGACCCATTTTATAACAAAAAAAAAATTAAATAAAAACCTAAAACTTAAATAAAAAACTAATAGCTAGCCATTTTTCTTACCTTTTCCTCCCTATTAAAGAAATCAAAAAAATAGGCTATAGGAACCTAAAAGTATTGCATCATTTGGCTCTGTCCGATTAACTTTAAACAAAGCACAATATAGTAACCATTAAAGTCCCATCAACATCTTGGAGAAACAGTGCCAGTCTTATTGGAGCTTATTTCTCCTAATCATACAGGAGGAACGCCAAATGTTCAAAAATTACTTTCCAGTGTTTTTGACAAAGCTTTTGGGGAAATTGAGGCAGGTTGCTCAATCTCTGAAACTCTTGTTTTCAAGACAGTTGTATGATTCCCATGGTTGCTTGAAAGTGAAAATTAAAGCTGAATGTGGACATGGACTCCATTTTGGTCCTTTGAGACATGATGGAAGTCAGAAAACTTCAATGCAGAAGTGAACCTATAACCCCATAACTTGATGGTGCTCGTGGTGTCACAGCGCTGAAAACCATTACTTCTGAAAAGCTGCTGATAAGTTAACAGAATAAGCCTAAACACCTAGATTGGGGTTCCCACCAAAAGGAAATTTATGCTAATTTTCATAAATACAAATGCTTCAAAAACTGTTATTCCTATTAGCATCTAATTTTCTTACTATACAAGTTGGAGTGCTAGGCTGCCTCCAGAAATAAAGACAAGCTGTTATTATCTATAACAATGATCTTTACCCAATGTTTACACACTCACCTGGGCATCCCTTGACTGAAGGCAAAGGTTTGCAGACATTTAGATAAAATGTACGCTTTTTCCCATCTTCAGCTGTATCTACTGCAATCCAAGGATCTCTGTCCTTTGCAAGGACACTCAGGTCATATTCATTACCTGCTGCATCTTAAAACAAGAATCAAACTGCCTAATAGTAATTCACTACACATTCCATTGGTACAAAAAGGAAGTAATGTTTTATCTATTGATAAACATCACATTACAACATACAATAAATAGACTTTTATACAAAGCATCAGGTTGCCATAAATATAAAAAGGTTCCCTTGAAAGTACAAAAGTGTTTCTACAAGACTAAACCTTACATTGTTTTCGCAAGAGATACACTAATGCTTCATCTCAAGTCAGATTTATCCAACACACTGGCCCGGATTTTGTGATCAGAATAATGGTGAGGCTATCAGCGCTCAGTTATTATGGAATAAATCGGACAGCAACTTCCAGTGTCCGCACATGCAGTTAAACACGGAAATCAGGAAGTTTCTGTCCGATTTACCCTGCTCGCCCACAAGCTTCGCTACACTGGCACCTTGCCGAGAAATTCGGCATTAAAACACATGAAGGGTGTGAAGTTGCTGTACTTACCCACTAAACACACCAGAAAAAGTTAGGGCTTGCCCATTCAAGTGTAGTGGAATTAACGGCATAAGTCTTAATTACTACCAAACAACCTCTGTGGTACTGAAAATTTACTTTTAAGTGTGGAATTTCATTCTTTTAGATTTTAATTATTGTTGATTTAAAAAAAAATTAATTTAACTTTTTTGTCTTTTATTATCTCTCTCAATCCTATCTTTCTTTCCCCCTCCCTCTTTCTGTACATAATTTTACATTGAATTAAATATTCTAACTTACACTTCCTGGTTTAGATCCTGCGTGTCTAAGGACTCTTCAATCCGATAGGTTGAAGAGACACACTGTTGCTTGCCCTACTCTCATGTCCCAAATCTAGAAGGTACCACACAAATGGATTTCTAATAACCATAAGTTGCCACACAAAAGTTCACAGTCTGTGGGCAGCTGCAAGTATAACGAACGGTGAGTGCCACTCGTTCACTGTTGACCATAAAATCTGGGCCACAACGTGTATAGGTGGTATACGAGGAAAATTTAGCTACATAACCCACTTGTATAGTTATGGACCAGACATTTATATGATGTTTTTGTATTCCATCAAGCACAACATATTCACTATGCACCTTGAAAGGGTTAGAAAGCTGAACACAGAATTTTATATTTTCTCTTTGGTCAGGTAATCATACCTGCTAAGGGGCAGCAGCCTTGGCACCACAAGGCAATAATATCTGACATACATGTTTTATGGTGTATCGATAATGTACAAGTTGTCTAGATTCACAACTACCCCTTGGAGATGTTAAGTCAACCTACAAACAGTCACATTTCACAGGTCAGTTAATTGTTTGTAGGGAACACTTTCATGATATTGTCTGTTGAGTTTTCAAACCCATCTTACAAACAAAACTTTACAAGTTATATGGGAAGAAATGCTATTATCCTCAGATGTTGAAATTCTTCAGCTACGTATTGGTGAATTTTAGAAAATAGAAGTTAAAGGTCTTAAAAAGGAGTGTGTGAAAAACTTTGCTCCTCCTCCAGTTCATGCTAGGCTGCTCCGCCCAAGGGGAAGCAACCTAACCCCTCCATGTTAGTCGTGGTCACTTGCTAGCTGAAGGGTGCAATGGACAACTTGCAAATTTTCCAATGGGGCGATACACTGGAGATGCCAGGCATTTCCCAAATGGTACCATCGAGATCGGGAATACAGCAGAGGGTAAAGAAGAGTTTACACCCCCTCCATAAAGAAAGATTAAAGAACATATTTAAAAATTGCAGTGAATTAACTATTAGTTATTCTCTCATTACATTAAGGTGGCCTAAATCCTGGCATAATAACTTTTAAATGAAATGTATTAACTGTATATTACAATACAGGAAACTTTGGTTTATCCAGAGGTTGTATGTCTGGAAACCTCGATCTACTGGCAGAAATCAGGAGCCGTTTTGTTAGGTTGTTTTTCTTCTCGTGGCTTTGTTTTCAACAGTCGGGCTCTGGAAAGTCTCTCTGAAGTTGTTGCTAAGCTACAGAGACGCTTCCAAGGTACGGGCTGACTGTTTACAAGCTGTTGCTAAGCAACAGTGTTTGTTGTCAGATATGGAGATGAAAACCTCCGTATGCTTCAACATTAACTTTGTATGTCCGGCAGTTTTGATAGATCGGCAACAGCTCGGTCCCGTTGGTGCCGGATATAACAAAGTTTCCTGTAAATTGATTCTTTTTATTAAATGTTGCAAAATAATTGGTGGCAATTATCAGATCCTTGTACTTGCAAAATGCTTCAATAGCATCAACAAAATGGAATGCAGGTGTGATTCGTTCTGTTATCATGCCATAAACAAACCTCAACAGATCAAATGGATTTGAGATTATTTGGACTGTTCAAATAAAATATTTAACTCATATGAGCCCCAATGAGCAAGTATAATCACTGATCAGTGTTTACTTATAACAGACTACTTTGCAGAATGAATTAAACAGGATTAAAATCACTTGCTTACCACTGACAAGACAGTCCACAGGAGCTGGGAAACAAGCCAATGGAGTATAAAATTCAAAGTAGGTGTCGTGGACATGTGTAGTGGTGCCAATTTCTTCTCGCAGAAACTTGAGCTTCCCAGGAGATGAATTAGTGTCACAGACAAAGCGGATAATAAATGTATCCTGAAGCCCTGCACATTACAGCAGTAACAATTTCTCAGATTATGGGAGCATCTGTACCACAGAGTGAAATATTAAAGTTCTCAATTACACATCTTATAGAAAATTAAAAATTTCTCTTGCTGGATGCATCCAAAGACACAAAAGGGGCAAAGTTAACCAGCGCACTTAACTGATACCTGGATGAAAGACTAATCTTAGTCATATAAAAACATTGTATATATTTGAACGTTCAAAAATAAAGTTGAGTTTCTAGTAGCCCAGTGCCAATGGATTGGTGTATTAATAGACCACACAGACAGGAGGTCAGAGTAAACAAAGCAGTTAATCGTGAAGAGGACTAGCTGGTTAGTAGGCTGGATGAATGGATAAAATTTAAAATGTGGAGAAATGCAAAATGATACGTTGAGAGGAAAGAGGAGAAAATATGTAGCAAATTAGTGTAGTTCAACAGAAATTGTTGATGAGCCACAGGTATGCCCACATGCACTAACTTTTGTAGAAAATGCCTTACATACACTCTCAGTACAAGTAAAAGTACTTCATATGTGCTTATTTACTTAACATTTACCAACAATTCAGTAACCAAGGAAGTAAAGCATTCACAATGATCAAACAACACTTGCACGCTCGCCCTACCTATTTACCAACAAACGCACAAAAGATTCAAGGACATACGCATGCACTGTGCAAATATGAGTAGAGATCACATGCCCAACGACAGTGATTATTACTCACTTTTTACTTAGCAATTAGTCACATCTGCATTCCCAATTAGCCACATGCAGCAAGTGGGTAACATACTGGACAGCACTGTATTAAATGGTAAAATGTTAAAAGGAGTATTAGAGCAGGGAGATTAAGGGGTTCAGACATATAAATCTTTAAAAGAGAGGAGGCAAGTTGATAAGTGTTTGTATATGGGACGGTAGATTTTGTAAATCTGGGCACAGAGAACAGAAGCAAAGAGTTAATGCTAAATCTATACAAATTATTGGTTGGAGTGCAGTTAGAATATTGCATCCAATTTTGGGTACCCTACTTTAGAAAGAATGTAAATGCCAATGGGTAGATATAGGTGATACCACCAGGGATGAACCACTAGAGGAGACCCCAGAGAAATTGGTCAACTGTAAATTTAATTACAGCAGCAAAGGTTAGGTTTTGATGAGGTAAATAGTGAAAACCTATTTTCTCTGGTCGGTGAGTCAGTAACTCGAGGACAATAATATACAACCACAAAGAACAAAGGGAGAATGTATTTTTATGCAGCGGGTTGTTCACACATGAAATGCCCTCCTGGGAACAGTGGTGGAAGCAGAATCAGTAATCGCTTTTAAAAGGAAAGTGGATTTAAATTTTTTTTTAAATGGGTAAGGAAAGTGTACAGGGATATATGGGACTAAGTGGAGAGTTCTTTCAGAGAAGCTAGCAGAGGCACAATATGGCCAAATGACCTTTGGTCCTGTAGAATTCTATGACTAATTCTCCTCAATGACTTTATAACCGTGGACTGGACAATAGGAACACATGGAACGTAAGGTACTCATCACAACTGAATTTAACTCTGGAAACAAAGACTTGCAGCGTCTGTACTTGTGCAAGAACAGATGAGTTGGATTTCTCGCACTTTAATCCATGCTCTGATAACCCTAACCCAGAAACTGATGTCCAACTCGGTATTCCTGATTGGGGAATGTGACAAGTGGTGTTCCCTAGGGAGAGATAATATCTCTATCTATCTATATCTCTATCGTCTTTACCCAGAGAGTGGTTAGAAGGTGGACCTCGCCGTCACGGAGTGGTTGAGGCAAACAGCATTTAAGGGGAAGTGAGATTAGCACGAAGGATAAAAGCCCCAGAGACCAGGTAAGGCCTCAGTGCGTCGGCGGGTGTTTCAGCGGCAGCAGCGGGGCTATAAAAGTCCCAGAGACCAGGTAAGGCGTACCAATCTCCAGTCTGGAAGGAGAGAGGTAAAAAGTAATCCAAGTGTGACGTCACCAGAAAGCGGGTAAGTGGTTGGTTGGTAAGTATTTCTCCCTTTTTAAGCTTAAATCTCTTTGGTTTATAGTTTCTAAGGTGTGATATTCACCATCTAGAATCGGGGCAGAGGATAATTAAGAATAATATTAATAAATTTAATTAATTACATAGAATGGGAGATCAGGTGATGTGTTGCTGCTGCAATATGTGGGAGCTGGTGAACACCATTGATGCTCAGTGATCATATTTGCAGTAAGTGTTGGCTGCTCGAAGAATTCCGGCTCCGTGTTGAAGAGCTGGAGTCCGAGCTTCAAACACTGAGACACATCAGGGAGGGGGAGTGTTACCTGGACTCTATCACGAGGTAGTCACACCAATTAGATTAATTAATTCAGATATAGTCCGTGGCCAGGGTCAGGATGGTGTGACTAGAAGTGAGGCAGGTACGGGGATCCAGGAGGTAGTGTTGGAGGAGCCGCAGCCCTTGCACCTTGCACTTGTCCAACAGGTTCGAGGCTCTTACTCCGTGAGGATGGGAACAGGGACTGTGGGGAGGATGAGCAACCTGTGGTAAACCACTGCTAACCCTGTACATGTCTGTGTGGTAAACCACTGTTAACTCTGTACAGGTCCGGGCATATCTCCGCCCCTGGCTCCACCCCTAAGCCCGGGTATAAAGGTGACTCACCACCCTTCCCCTAGGAGCTCTTAGGATGGATCCACTAGCAGAGGCATGCTCCAGTTCTTAGTCAATAAAAGCCTACTTTGTATAAGTTCAACTCGTAGTCTTTGGTGTTGTTGATAGTCCATCAATTTTATTGACTAAATTTTCGACATGGAGCAAATCTTGAAGCCGGAACGTTTAGACCTGGATCCTCAAGCAGCAGATGCAGCCAATAACTTTGAACACTGGCTGAGCTGTTTCGAAGCCTTCCTGGAGGCCTCCAGCACTACCGTCACTACAGATGACGCGAAACGGCTTGTCTTGAACTCACGGGTGAGCCACCGAGTCTACGCGATCATCCGAGACGCCACAACTTACGCGGCCGCCATCGCGACGCTAAAGGAACAATACGTGAAGCCTGTTAACGAGGTCTACGCCAGACACCTCCTGGCTACCCGAAAACAGCGCCCCGGGGAATCGGGCGCCGAATATTTACTGGCACCGAGTCCTCAGCCGGGCCTGTAATTGCAAAGCGGTGACGGCCAAGGAACGCACGGAAGACCTGATCCGAGACGCCTACGTAGCCGGCATCAGGTCCAACTATACTCGGCAGAGGCTGCTGGAACAGAGGGGGCTCGACCTGCAGAAGACGGTGGCCCTCGCTAACTCGTTAGACGTGGCCCTCCAGAACATGGACGCCTACCCCCCTGACCGGATGGCCACGTGGATGTCACGGGAGCAGCCATCTTGGGACCCGGTAAGGCCACAAGCCGCCAGCAGCCCAACTACAACTGCAATGACCAGAGGCCAGAAATGCTACTTCTGCGGCCAGGCCAAGCACCCCAGACAGCAATGCCCAGCAAAGGACGCGACCTGCTCCAAATGCGGCAAGAAAGGCCACTACACGAGAGTGTGCAGGGCGAAATCGACCCCCAATTCCAGCAGCGCCGCGTGTGAACCGTGCAGGCCACCACTTTGGACCCCACCAACCACGTGTGAGCCGTGCGGGCCGCCATTTTGGGCACCACCAGCCGCGGGGGAGCCGCCATCTTGGACACCATTTCGGAACCAGCCCCCCGGCGCGGGCGAATACTACAGCGACCCACCGATCTCGACGATGGCCTCCATCACCCTGGACCAATCTAGGCCCCATCAACTAGCCAGGTCCATGATGAACGTAAAGGTAAATGGCCATGCCACAAATTGCCTTGTCGACTGCGGAAGCACGGAGAGCTTCATCCACCCCGACACGGTGCGACGCTACTCCCTATCGGTTATGCCCACACGCCACCAGGTCTTTATGGCCTCAAAGTCCCATACGGCGGACGGCTACTGTGTAGCGACTCTGACAGTGAACGGCGTGGAGTACAGAGATTTTAAATTCCTCGTCCTGCCACAGCTCTGCGCTCCCGTACTGCTAGGATTAGACTTCCAGTGCCATCTGGAGAGCGTCACGATGGCATATGGCGGGCCCCTGCCCCCACTTACAGTCTGCAGCCGGCAGAATTTAAACACGGCGCCGCGCAAAGTATGCAGCCTGTCCACCCTGAAGGTCAAACCCCCCCCCCCCCATTGTTCGCTAACCTCGCCAAAGACTGCAAGCCAATTGCTACTAAAAGCAGGCGGTACAGTGCCGGGGATAGGAGCTTTATTAAATCAGAAGTAGAAAGACTCCTGAGGGAAGGGATTATCGAGGGCAGCACCAGCCCATGGCGAGCCCAAGTGGTGGTAGTGAAGACCGGCGAAAAACAGCGCCTGGTTATTGATTACAGCCAGACGATCAATCGATACACGCAATTAGACGCATACCCACTTCCCCGCATATCTGACATGGTCAACCAGATAGCACAATACCGGGTATTCTCGACGATTGATCTGAAGTCGACATACCACCAGCTCCCCATCAGGCCTGAGGACCGCCAGTACACGGCCTTCGAGGCTGACGGTCGCCTCTACCACTTCCTCCGAGTCCCCTTCGGCGTCACCAACGGGGTCTCGGTCTTCAAAAGGGAGATGGACCGGATGGTTGACCAGAACGCGCTGCAGGCCACCTTCCCCTATCTAGACAACGTCACCATCTGCGGCCATGACCGGCATGACCACGACGCCAACCTAGAAAAATTCCTCCGTACGGCCCAACGGCTGAATCTGGCATACAACAAAGAAAAATGTATGTTCCGCACCACGCGCCTCACTATTCTTGGCTGCGTGGTGGAAAACGGAGTCATCGGCCCCGACCCCGACCGAATGCGCCCCCTCCTGGAACTACCCCTCCCCCACTGCCTAAAAGCCCTGAAGAGATGCCTAGGGTTCTTCTCTTACTACGCCCAGTGGGTGCCCAACTATGCGGACAAAGCCCGGCCCCTCATCAAGTCAACCTCCTTCCCCCTGACGGCAGAGGCCCGTGCGGCCTTCACCTTCATAAAAGAGGACATTGCGAAGGCCACAATGCACGCAGTGCATGAGTCCATCCCTTTCCAAGTGGAGAGCGATGCATCCGACTTCGCCCTAGCCGCAACCCTTAACCAGGCGGGGAGACCCATGGCCTTCTTTTCACGGACCCTCCAGGGCCCCGAAATTCGACACTCCTCAGTCGAGAAGGAGGCCCAGGCGATAGTGGAGGCGGTACGGCACTGGAGGCATTACCTGGCCGGTAAACGTTTCACCCTGCTCACTGACCAACGGTCAGTAGCATTTATGTTTAACAACAGACAAAGGTGAAAAATCAAAAATGATAAGATATTGCGGTGGAGGATCGAGTTATCCACCTACAACTACGATATCTTATACCGGCCCGGGAAACTTAATGAGCCCCCAGACGCCCTATCCCGTGGGACATGTGCCAACGCACAAGTCGATAGGCTACGGACCCTCCACAATGATCTCTGCCACCCGGGGGTCACCAGGTTCTTCCATTTTATTAAAGCTCGCAACCTGCCTTACTCCATCGAGGAGGTCAGGACCATGACCTGGAACTGCCAGGTCTGCGCCGAATGCAACCCGCATTTTTATAGGCCAGACAGGGCACACCTGATTAAAGCCACCCGCCCCTTCGAACGTCTCAGCGTCGATTTCAAGGGGCCCCTTCCCTCCTCTGACCGCAACACGTACTTCCTCAATATTATTGACGAGTACTCCAGTTTCCCCTTCGCCATCCCCTGCCCGGACATGACCAGCGCCACAGTCATCAGGTGCCTCAACGACCTGTTCGCCATATTTGGCTTCCCCAATTACATCGACAGGGGCTCGTCGTTCATGAGCGACGAGCTGCGCCAGTGCCTGCTCGAGAAGGGCATAGCCACGAGCAGGACTACCAGTTACAACCCCCGGGGTAACGGACAGGTAGAGAGGGAGAACGCAACGGTGTGGAAGACCGCCATGCTCGCCCTAAAATCCAAGGGCCTCCCAATCTCCCGCTGGCAAGCTGTCCTCCCCGATGCGCTCCACTCCATACGATCACTGCTCTGTACTGCCACCCCTCACGAGAAGATGTTCGTCTTCCCCAGGAAATCCACCTCGGGGACATCACTACCGCCATGGCCGACGTCTCCGGGACCCGTCCTGCTCAGGAAACACGTGAGGAGCCATAAGACGGACCCCCTGGTCGAAAAGGTTCACCTCCTCCACGCCAACCCACAGTACGCCTACGTGGCGTATCCTGACGGGCGGGAGGACACAGTCTCAATTAGAGACCTCGCACCCTCAGGTACCACCCGAAACACCATCGAACACCATCCACTACCTCCACCCACCACCACTACCCACAACGCACCACCGGGGTGTCTACCACGAACTGACGACATGCCGGTGCCATCCCTACCCCGAGAGGACGACACGCCAGTGCTCCGTCCCACGCGAGAAGCGGCCGCGGGCAAAGAACTGCCGCAACCGGCACCACGAAGATCATTACGGCAGACAAGACCCCCGGAGAGACTTTCGTATACGAACTTTTGAAACATTTCACCCCGCCGGACTCTTTTTTAAACGAGGGGTGAATGTGGTAAACCACTGCTAACCCTGTACATGTCTGTGTGGTAAACCACTGTTAACTCTGTACAGGTCCGGGCATGTCTCCGCCCCTGGCTCCACCCCTAAGCCCGGGTATAAAGGTGACTCACCACCCTTCCCCCGGGAGCTCTTAGGATGGATCCACTAGCAGAGGCATGCTCCAGTTCTTAGTCAATAAAAGCCTACTTTGTATAAGTTCAACTCGTAGTCTTTGGTGTTGTTGATAGTGCATCACAACCTGACCACAGCACCGTGGAGCAGGGGGCCATTCAAGTGGGGGCGTTAAAAGAAATGTTGTAGTGGTAGGGGATAGTATCGTTAGGGGGATAGATAGAGTTCTTTGCAGCCGAGAGCAAGAGTCCCGAAGGCTGTGTTGCCTGCCCGGTGCCAGGGTTAAGGACAGCTCCTCTGGACTGGAGAGAAACTTGGAGTGGGAGGATCCAGTTGTCGTGGTCCATGTTGGTACCAATGACATAGATAGGACAAGGAAGGAGGTTCTGCTGAGGGAGTTTGAGCAGCTAGGGGCCAAATTAAAAAGCAGAACCACAAGGGTAATAATCTCTGGATTATTACCTGAGCCACGAGCGAATTTGGCTAGGACAAATAAAATTAGAGAGTTAAATGCGTGGCTCAAAGACTGGTGTGGGAGAAATGGGTTTTGCTTCCTGGGACACTGGCACCAGTACTGGGGCAGGGGGGAGCTGTTCCGTTGGGACGGGCTTCACTTGGCCAGTGCTGGGACTAGAGTCCTGGCGGATCATATAACTAGGGCTGTAGAGAGGGCTTTAAACTAACTAGTTGGGGGGGGGGGGGGTTCCTAGAGAGCAAAGAATAAAAATGACAACAGAGAAGGTCATAGACTTAGGTAGCAGTGGGGAAATTAAAAACCAGAGCATGTCAGGAAGGGGCAGAAGGTATAGAGTGAAAGGTAAAGTAATAAAAAGGGCAAAAGCAGGAACTAAGTGTCACAAAACATATTTGAAGGTTCTCTATCTGAATGCACGTAGCATTCGTAACAAAATAGACAAGTTAATGGCACAAATAACTACATATGGGTATGATCTTGTGGCCATTACAGAAACATGGCTGCAGGGTGACAATGCCTGGGAATTAAACATACCAGGTTATTTAACGATCAGGAAGGACAGGAAGGAAGGGGAGGTGGGGTGGCTATGTTAATAAAGGAAGGAATCACTAATACAGAGAAATGATATTGGGTCAAAAGATCAGGACAATGAAACAGTTTGGGTGGAGGTAAGGAATAATAAGGGGAAAAAAACACTAGTGGGCGTAGTCTATAGGCCTCCGAACAGTGGCAACTCTGTTGGACGGAGTATCAATCAGGAAATAGTGGAGGCTTGTAATAAGGGAACAGTTAAAATCCCCCATAATTATAGCTATCATATTAATTGGACAAATCAAATTGGGCAGGGCTGCCTTGAGGATGAGTTCATTGAGTGTATTAGGGATGGCTTTCTTGAGCAGTATGTAACTGAACCGACCAGGGGGCAAGCAACCTTAGATCTGGTCCTGTGTAACGAGACGGGATTAATTAAAAATGTCCTAGTAAAGGATCCCCTTGGAATGAGTGACCATAACATGGTTGAATTCCATATTCAATTAGAGGGTGAGAAGGTTGGATCTCAAACAAGCGTGCTAAGCTTGAATAAAGGAGACTATGAAGGTATGAGAGCGGAATTGAGTAGAGTGGATTGGGAAAATAGATTAAAGGGTAAGACGATACATGATCAGTGGTGTACATTTAAGGAGTTATTTTACAACTTCCAAAAAATATATATTCCACTAAGAAAAGGGTGTAAAAGAAAAGACAGCCATCTGTGGCTAAGTAAAGAAATTAAGGATAGTATTCGACTAAAAACAAGGGCATATAAGGTAGCCAAAACTAGTGGGAGGATAGAGGATTGGGAAAACTTTAAAAGACAGCAAAAAATAACAAAAAGATTGATTAAGGGAAGATAGATTATGAAAGTAAATTAGCAAAAAATATAAAAACAGATAGTAAGAGTTTTTATAGTTATATAAAAAGAAAAAAGGGTGGCTAAAGTAAATGTTGGTCCCTTAGAGGATGAGACCGGGAAATTAATGGTGGGCAATATGGAGATGGCAAAAACACTGAATGAATATTTTACATCAGTCTTTACAGTAGAAGACACTAAGAATATCCCAACACTGGGCTCTAGGGGGGGGGGGGGGGGAGGAGCTAAACACGATCAAAATCACTAAGGAAGTGGTACTCGGTAAAATAATGGGACTCAAGGCGGATAACTCACCTGGACCTGATGGCTTACATCCTAGGGTCTTGAGGGAAGTGGCGGTAGGGATTGTGGATGCATTGGTAATAATTTTCCAAAACTCCCTGGACTCGGCAAAGGTCCCGGCAGACTGGAAAACTGCTAATGTAACACCCTTATTTAAAAAGGGCAGTAGGCAGAAGGCTGGAAACTATAGACCGGTTAGCCTAACATCTGTGGTAGGTAAAATTTTGGAGTCCATTATTAAGGAGACAGTAACAGGACATTTGGATAATCATAATTTAATCGGACAAAGTCAGCATGGTTTTATGAAGGGGAAGTCATGTTTGACAAATTTGCTGGAGTTCTTTGAGGAAGTAACATATAGGGTGGATAAAGGGGAACCAGTGGACGTAGTGTATTTAGACTTCCAAAAGGCATTTGACAAGGTGCCCCACAAAAGATTATTGCTTAAGATAAAAAATCACGGGATTGGGGGTAATATTCTGGCATGGATAGAGGATTGGCTATCTAACAGAAGGCAGAGAGTTGGGATAAATGGTTCATTCTCAGACTGGCAATCAGTAACTAGTGGTGTTCCGCAGGGGTCAGTGCTGGGTCCCCAACTCTTTACAATCTATATTAACGATTTGGAGGAGGGGACAGAGTGTAACATATCAAAGTTTGCAGATGATACTAAGATGGGGGGGAAAGTAATGAGTGAGGAGGACATAAAAACCTGCAAGGGGACATCGACAGGCTAAGTAAGTGGGCAGATGGAATACAATACTGGAAAGTGTGAGGTTATGCACTTTGGCAGGAAAAATCGTAGAGCAAGTTATTATCTTAATGGCAAGAAACTGGAAAGTACTGAAGTACAAAGGGATCTGGGGGTCCTGGTGCACGAAACTCAAAAGGTTAGTATGCAGGTGCAGCAAGTGATTAAGAAGGCCAATGGAATGTTGGCTTTCATTGCTAGGGGGATAGAATATAAAAATAGGGAGGTATTGCTTCAGTTGTACAAGGTATTGGTGAGACCGCACCTGGAATACTGCGTACAGTTTTGGTGTCCATACTTAAGAAAGGACATACTTGCTCTCGAGTCAGTACAAAGAAGGTTCACTCGGTTAATCCTGGGGATGAGGGGATGGACATATGAGGAGAGGTTGAGTAGATTGGGACTCTACTCATTGGAGTTCAGAAGAATGAGAGGCGATCTTATTGAAACATATAAGATTGTGAAGGGGTTGATCGGGTGGATGCGGGGAAGATGTTCCCGATGATGGATGAAACTAGAACTAGGGGGGCGTAGTCTTAGAATAAGGGGCTGCTCTTTCAAAACTGAGATGAGGAGGAACTACTTCACTCAGAGGGTGGTAGGTCCATGGAATATGCTGCCCCAAAAAGCTGTAGAAGCTACATCATTACATAAATTTAAAACAAAAATAGACAGTTTCCTAGAAGTAAAGGGAATTAAGGGTTACGGGGAGCGGGCAGGAATTTGGACATGAGTCTAGGTTCGGATCGGTCATGGCCCTGTGGGTAGCGGAGCGGGCCCAGGGGCCGTGTAGCCTGATCCTGCTCCTATTTCGTGTGTCTAATTCTGTTAGATTCAGGAGATGGTTCTGTGATAGTGGATTGGCGGTTAGGATCAGATCAGCCATGATCTTATTGAATGGCGGCGCAGGCGCGAGGGGTCGATTGGCCTACTCCTGCTCCTATTTCTTATGTTCTTATGAGGGATAAAGGAATAGAAGGTTATGCCGATAGTGTTAAATGAAGAGGGGTGGGAGGAGGCTCATGTGGAGCACAAACACCAGCATGGACTATTTGGACCGAATGGCCATTTCTGTGATATACATTTGATGTAATTCTCAAACTCTACGTCTGAATATGCCCTTACCTGACTCTACTACCATTGCACCTTTGTACGTGAGAGTTATAAGACCATCAGTGGAAACTTGAAGTGCTGTTTCCAATCCAACTGGACGCGTTGGTTTCTGTTCATGTATCTCACATCCAGTTGCCAACTTGTTTTTTATTTTCCCACATTCGTTTAAACCGTGACAGATGTTGAGCTTTAAAAGAAGTGAAATAATCAAAAACCTAAAAATTCATCAGAATTCAGACTTTTTCACAAATATAAACATTAAACTAGGCCAGGAAATTAAATTAGAAGTGCGCTCTGATGAAACTCTTCGAAACTCGGACTGAAAGCAGAGTAATGGTGAACGGTTGTTTTTCAGACAAGCGGAAAGTATACACAGTGGTGTTCCCCAGGGGTCGGTATTAGGACTACTGCTCTTCTTGATATACATTAATGACCTGGACTTGGGTATACAGTGAATAATTTCAAAGTTTGCAGATGACAAAACTCAAATGCAGTAAAAAGTGAGGTTAATAACAGACTTCAGGAGGAGACACAGACTGGTGAAATGGGCGGACACATGGCAGATGAAATTTAACGCAGAGAAGTGTGAAGTGATTAGTTTATATTGCCTCTCCTTCCTACCAAAACTTAACGGTACAATTGTAAAGGGCGTGCAGGAACAGAGACCTGGGAATTTATGTTAAGTGTGTAAATCAGGAAGTTGCTCCTCCAAAAGTTGCGCGAGAATGCCATCTCACTGAGACTTGCCATTGAAATACATGGTATGGCATGAAATTGCTGTACTTACCTGATATATACACACTATAAACTCACTAGAAAAATTTGGGGCTTGTCCATTCCAGCGTAAGCACTTGTTAACACTGTGATAAGTCTTTATTACTGCTAAACAATTCCTCTGGCATTGAAAATTAACTTTAACAAGTGTAGAGTCTCATTCCTTCAGATTTTAATTATTGTTGGAGATTTCAAATTAAAAAAATCTAATTTTTAAAAGTTTTCTGTGTCTTTTCTCTGTTAACCCAATCTTTATTTCCCTCTTTATTTCGCTTTCTGTACCCGATTTGACATTGAACTAAATATTCTAACTGGTATTCCTGGTTCAGACTGCGCTGCTTATTAACAATTCATCATTCTGATGGGTTAAGGAGATAGTTGCGCTCTCTCCTGCTCGGAGTTGTTTTGCCCCCAGCTGCTCTAGAGAGCACTGTGGTTTTTCAATAGCTGGCTGAGAGGAGCTTCCAGTGCAAAAGCCCATAGAAAGTTGATGGGCAAGTACAAGTGTAATGAACAGTCTGCAAAATCTGGCCCATTTTGTTTTGAAATTGAGTCATCAAAAAAAAGACACACAAGGACATAGAAACTGGAAGCCAGTGCACTCTGATGAACATTAAACTTACACAAATGTTTTGGCATTCTTACTGTAATAATATTTAACTGTAAAAGCTATGCATCAAGTTTGAGTAGTTTATTTTCTCTCATTAACTGAGTAGCAGAATTAGTTAATATCTATAATGTATTAAAAAACAGAAGACTTCTCAATGTAGAATGCTTCAGATTAGTATTTTACATTTTTAAATTGTAAACATAGTAAGAAAACACCCAATGTTCAGTAATCTAACCTTAAATGTTACTTGGTTCCCAGTCACTGAGTAACCTGTGTTTGAAGCCAGAGGCAGAAAGTTAAAGACAAAACCAGTATTGGGATCTTTCGCTGAGCATTTCTGGAAAGAAAAATCATACGGATATTTTAGTTCAGCAACTAATTCTACACAAATACAAAGGCATACATGTTGCACACAGAAAAACGTTTCAGCACCATTTCCATGGAGATTGTCCTTAACATTACCATCAATCAGTTTTTTCAGTGGCTGGACAATCATTGTAAACAAAAACATTGCCTCAAACCGGTACCAGGAACAACAGTGCAGAGCCGCCCATTAGTGCTGCTGAATCCAAGTTACGGTTTTCGTAGACAGGACATAACTGGGCAGTTTTCCACATTGTCGGGTAGATGCCAGTGTTGTAGCTTCTGGAGCATCAATTGGTTCCAATACCTATTTTGCATCAAACCTAGACCAAACATCCGAATCTGCTGATCATTGGTTACACCAGTTGTAATGAAATCTGTTTGTCTTGATCCTGTATTAGTTTTGCACTCATGTATATTACCCTCCCCCACTGTGTATAGTTTCACTTCCTCTTTCCCGACTAACCTGGGAGGTTCCAGGTCTTGGCTCTTGGCTCCGCCCCTGACTTCTCTTACATAAAGATCCCAGGATCTGTATGACTCATTCCTGTGAACCAGTCAGCGTGTTGAGATGTTAGCTCTGATCTTAGTGATTAAAAGCCAACTTGTTTAAGTCTATAACTTCTAGTTTTGTGGTTATTGAAGGCCCATCAATTTTAATCACTAAAGAATACTAGGATGGATCGACTCCTAAAACCAGAGCGTCTGGACTTGGATCCACATTCTGCTGAAGCATCAAATCAATTTGGACACTGGCTCAAATGCTTCGAACTCTTCACAGGGGCCTCATCCGCTAGCGAGGTAGATAAACTGAGTCTACTGACTACTAGCGTAAGTCATCGGATTTATTCGTTCATCCGGGACGCCACCTCTTACACGGAGGCCATCACTATCCTGAAGGCCCAATACCAGAGGCCGGTAAGCGAAGTGTACGCCAGACATCTGCTGGCTACACGCAGGCAGCGACCAGAGGAATCAATGGACGATTTCTTACAGGGCCTAAAGGACCTGGTCCGGGACTGTAGCTGCAAGGCCGTGACGGCCAACGCGTACTCTGACGAATTGGTCCGCGATTCCTTCATCACGGGCCTCAAATCGAATTATATCCGGCAGAGACTGCTGGAGGTGGTGGTCCTGGACTTAAAAAAGGCAGTGGCCACTGCGCGATCGCTGGACGTGGCCCAGAAAAACTCTGACTCTTATTCTTCCGGCCATGCGGCCCTCACCGCCTCGTGCGTGCCGAGGGGGCCGCCATCTTGGAATCAGCCATCTTCCCCATCCAGGTCTCAGACCAGCTCTACGCCGCCGGAGTCCCCACACAGAAGTTCACCCAGGAGTCCTACTACAGCGGCAATGTCTCGAGGCCCGAAATGCTACTTCTGCGGCCAGGCCAAGTACCCCAGACAACGATGCCCAGCGAAGGACGCTACATGCTTCAAATGTAAGAAAAGGGGGCATTTTAGCAAAGTCTGCAGGGGGAATCCGATTTCCAACTCCATCACCGCCTCGTGCGTGCCGTGCGGGCCGCCATCTTGGGATCCGCCATCTTTTCCCGACTCAACAGCCGCCCAGGGCCCAACAGTGGCTTCGATCACTGTGGATCAATCCAGGCCACACCCGTTGACAAAATCCATGATGGACATACAGGTAAACGGGAATTTAACGAAATGTTTAATTGACTGTGGGAGTACCGAGAGTTTTATCCACCCTAGCCTGGTACGGCGGCACTCATTAACGGTAACCCCTACACGGAGCAGAATTGTTATGGCTGCTAAGCCCCACACTTCGGACATTTTGGGCTACTGTGTGGTAACACTGACTGTAAAAGGCACGGACTACAAGGATTTTAAACTCCTCGTGATGCCAGAACTCTGTGTTAATGTAATCTTGGGCCTGGACTTCCAGTGCCACCACGAAAGTGTCACGCTAGCATATGGCGGGTCCCAGCCGCCACTCTCAGTCTGTGGCCTATCAACCTTAAAAATCAGCCCGCCCTCTTTATTCGCTAATCTCGCTCCGAACTGTAGGCCCATAGCGACCAAAAGTAGACGGTACAGTCTGGAAGACAGACACTTTATCAAGGCGGAAGTGGACAGGCTCCTGCGGGAAGGCATTATTGAATGCAGTACCAGCCCGTGGCGTGCCCAAGTAGTCATAGTTAAAAATAGCAAAAAGAAACGGATGGTAATTGACTACAGCCAGACTGTTAATATTTATACCCAGCTGGACGCCTACCCTTTACCCCGCATATCAGAAATGGTCAACCAGATTGCGCAATACCGAGTCTTCTCGACTATCGACCTCAAATCCGCGTATCACCAGCTCCCCATTAGAACGGAGGACCGCCCATACACCGCCTTTGAGGCGAATGGACGCCTCTACCATTTTCTCAGAGTGCCCTTCGGGGTAACAAATGGGGTCTCGGTCTTCCAACGGGAGATGGACCGCATGGTTGACGAGAATAAACTACAAGCTACCTACCCCTATCTGGACAATGTCACTATCTGCGGGCACAACCAGCAAGACCACGATCTAAATCTTGCGAGATTTTTAAAAACTACCCTAAAGCTGAATCTAACCTACAACGAAGACAAATGTGTCAACACAACCCGTCTCTGTATCCTCGGCTGTGTGGTGGAAGATGGGGTAATTGGACCGGACCCTGACCGATTACGATCCCTAAAAGGAACTGCCCCTGCCACACAATCCCAAAACTTTAAAAAGGTGCCTGGGATTTTTTTCGTATTATGCCCAATGGGTGCCCAATTACTCTGATAAGGCCCGACCCCTCATTAAATCGACGTCCTTCCCACTATCAGCTGAAGCTCGGGAGGCTTTCACCAGTATTAAACAGGACATTGAAAGGGCTGCAGTGTGTGCAGTGGACGAATGCATTCCCTTTCAAGTCGAAAGCGATGCGTCAGACTTTGCCTTAGCTGCGACCCTCAATCAGGCTGGGAGACCTGTGGCCTTCTCCCGAACCCTTCAGGGACCTGAAATCAGGCACTCTTCTGTCGAGAAGGCGGCACAGGCTATAGTGGAGGCAGTGCGGCACTGGAGACACTACCTAGCCGGCAAACGTTTTACCCTGCTCACCGACCAGCGGTCGGTGGCTTTCATGTTTAATAACAAAGGGGGAAAATCAAGAATGACAAAATACTCAGGTGGAGGATCGAACTATCCACATTCGACTATGATATTATGTACAGGCCGGGAGCCCTTAATGAACCCCCAAACGCCCGCGGGGAATGTGTGCCAGCATTCATACGGACAAATTACAGGGTCTCCACAACGACCTCGGTCACCCAGGGGTCACCCGACTATACCATTTTATAAAGTCCCGCAATCTGCCCCACTCCATCGAGGTGGTCAGGGCAATGACCAGAGCCTGCCGCATCTGTGCGGAATGCAAGCCTCGTTTCTACAGGCCTGACCGTGCACACCTTATCAAAGCCACACGGCCATTCGAGCGCCTAAGTCTGGACTTCAAGGGACCCTTTCCCTCTGCCGACCGTAACGTATACTTCCTCAATATCATTGATGAATATTCCCGCTTCCCCTTCGCCATTCCCTGCCCAGATATGACCAGTGCCACGGTCATCAAGTGTCTCTGTAATCTATTCTGCATGTTTGGCATGCCGAACTACATACACAGCGATAGGGGGACGTCATTCATGAGTGACGAGCTGCGCCAGTTCTTGCTCTCGAAGGGGATAGCCACTAGCAGAACCACTAGCTACAACCCCCGGGGTAATGGGCAAGTGGAAAGGGAGAATGCTACTGTTTGGAAGGCTGTCACGTTAGCCTTAAAGTCAAAAGGCCTTCCGACCTCCCGCTGGCAGCAAGTCCTCCCAGACGTGCTCCACTCCATAAGGTCTCTGTTATGTACGGCCACCAACGCTACCCCTCACGAAAAGATGTTCGTTTTCCCCCGGAAATCCACCTCGGGCATATCTCTACCCGCGTGGCTGACGTCTCCGGGGACAGTACTATTGCGGAAGCACGCGAGGGGCCATAAAACGGACCCCCTTGTGGAAAAGGTACAGCTCCTCCATGCAAACCCTCAGTACGCCTATATCGAATACTCTGACGGGCGAGAGGACACTGTTTCCATAAAAGACCTCGCTCCCTCGGGGAGCGGAGAGAACGATGGGAGACTACCCGATGAAGACCTACACTACAAAGAGACAGGACGCCCAGAGGTATCAATACCCAACTTTAACCTGGAGGACACTGCAGATAACCTGGAAGACACTGCGGAGGCCCGGACAGCGGAGGAACCAGAATCCACTCCCCTAGAGGCACCCCAACCGGCTTTGCGCCGATCACTGAGAACTGCAAAACCTCCTGACAGACTCACTTATACCAACTTTTAAGAAACATCACCCCGATGGACTAAATCTATAGAAGGGGTGAATGTAATGAAATCTGTTTGTCTTGGTCCTGTATTCGTTTTGCACTCATGTATATTACCCTCCCCCACTGTGTATAGTTTCACTTCCTCTTTCCCGACTAACCTGGGAGGTTCCAGGTCTTGGCTCCGCCCCTGACTTCTCTTACATAAAGATCCCAGGATCTGTATGACTCATTCCTGTGAACCAGTCGGCGTGTTGAGATGTTAGCTCTGATCTTAGTGATTAAAAGCCAACTTGTTTAAATCTATAACTTCTAGTTTTGTGGTTATTGAAGGCCCATCACCAGTGAAAACTGTGCGAATGACATTGAGGGAGGGATCGGCGTTATGGATAAAGAAAGGCAGAAAATCATTCCTTAATTTTCAAGAGTCAGACACCAGCGCCAACATAGGAAGCGATTTTAGTATGTTGAAGTCTCAACACACTTGACCAAAAATCAACTGTAATTTTGATAGAATTCAAACTTCCCTCTGTAGGCTAGTCCTAATCCAAGGATATCATTTCTTGCCAAGTTTGATGCGTTTATTTGAATTTGACAGCAAAATACAATCTGTGTACTTATTGTGGATTAACTTGGCACTAGACAATTTCACTTTTGAAGCATTTTACAGTGGAAAACCATATACACTATCTATTATACATAGTCAATATACAAACATTTAAAAAATTGATTATTCCTCCACCCACACAGCTCTCGTACATATCCTTGCAGCTGGTACAAGAACAAAATAGGTAGAGGATTAGGAACAGAATTTTTAATCCCCCTCAGAAATCTTAATCTGGATCCAGAAAGTATACAAAGTTGGGTGCAGAGAAGAGATGGTTTTTGTGAATTACAATTACAAATTGAGGCATATGCTAATTAAGAATGAAAGTATATAGAAAGTCTAACAACAACGTGCATTTATATAGCGCCTTTAACATAGTAAAACATCCCAAGATGTTTCAGAGGAGCTGTTATCAAACAAAGGTTTTAAGGAAGAGAGGAGGGGGGGGGGGGGGCAGGGGGGAGAGGGAGGGCGCTTAGGGCCTAGACAGCTGAAGGCACAGCTGCCAATGGTGGAGTGAAGAGAATTGAGGATGCGTAATTGGAGGAGTGCAGAGATCTGAGGGTTATAGGGCTGGAGGAGGTTATAGAGATAGGGAGGGGCGAGGCCATGGAGGGATTTGAAAACAAGGTTAAGAATTTTAAAATCAATGCATTGCCGGACCAGGAGCCAATGTAGGTCTGCAAGCACAGCGGTGATGTGTGAACGGGACTTGGTGCGATTTAGAATACGGGCTGTATGCGGTTAGTAAATACATAATTCTGAAAGTGATTCAACACCAAATTACAGCCTTCAAGTATCATTTATCATGGCAAACTTAAGTTAATGGATAGAAAACTATGTATTCCTAAAAATAATTTTTTCACAGTAAGATTGACTATAGATTTAACATTCTTGATCAGCACAATCACTTCCTTTACCTCAGTCAAATCTTCAGTTGTTGTGACAGGACAGGCTGCTTCAGTTTCCCACAAAAACGTGACCACACAATCCTTGTGGTCAATGAACCTTGGACCAGTGGACTATACAAATACATAAAACCAATTAGCATGGTCATCGCACAAGGAATACTTTGCTACTATTTACACAAATAGAGTCTTCTAGGTCAACACTAACACAATCACTCAACAAAAAGTTCCCAATTACACCAGTAGAATACTGCATTAGAACTAAGGGATAAGTTTCCCATTTGTCACTCCTGCCAGGAACCTTGCCTACCAGAAATTTGGGCATGTGCTGCACATGAGTTTCCAACCATTTAAAACAATGATCAGAAAGTTGTGTTTCGTGCCCTCCCGAATTTATGATCTGCTCTTCCATTGGTGAGGCATCTCCCTCCCAACAAGCATGATAGTTGGCCTGCAAGTATAAACTCCTTTAAAAAAGGTGATTAACTCTCACTAATGATTGAATGTACAGTGCAGGTAGCTTCAATGTTAAAATGAAGCATTAGATGGTGGGCTTCTATTATCTTCGAAATGTTCCACATTTTTTGTAACTATGCATTTACTATGGTGATACATATACCTGGAAAAACAAGTTTCAGAAGGATATGACATTCAACAAAAATTCAAGTGTATTTACAGAATTTATTACATATTGATGAGATATCCTACTAATGACAAGATTTACAACTTTGCGGAGAAAATGAGATTACACAAACAATGAATGTTATTTGTGGAGAGGTTGGTGGAAAGGCACAAGACCACAGTCAAAGCTTAAAGACCATGCCGATCATCAGGTTACTTCAGGTAGATTTCTGGAACAAACACCAAAGTTTGCCATTGCTAAAATGCTCTGTATTCAGTAAGCCTTGGATTGACTTCATGAAAGCAGGTTGGCTCAGTTGATATCAATCAAATCAGAAGTTTGCAAGTTCAAGCCCCGCTCTAGCAGAGCACATAATCTCAGCTTACACTTCAGTGCAGTAATGAGAGAATGTTGCACTCTAAGTAGTGGAATCCTGCACACGGACATTAAAATGAGACCCCATCCACCCAGTCAGGTGGATGCAAAAAAAAAACTTGCATTCTTCAGGACTTCCCAAAGCGCTTTACAGCCAATTAAGTGCTTTTGAAGTGAAGTCACTGTTGTAATGTATGAAATGCGGTAGCCAATTGTGCAGAGCAAGCTCCCAAAAACAGCAATGTGATAATGACCCAATTTACGTTGATTGAGGGATAAATATTCACCAGGACACCGGGGAGAACACCCCTGCTCTTCGAAATACTGCCATGGGATCTTGTGTCCACGTGAGGGGGCAGACGGGGCCACGGTTTAACATTTCATCCAAAAGACGGCACCACAGACAGTGCAGCACTCCCTCAGCACTGCACTGGAGTGTCAGCCTAGATTGTTGTGCTCAAGTCTCTGGAGTGGGACTTGAACCCATAACCTTTTGACTCGGAGGCAAGTGCTACACACTGAGCCACTGCTGACCATGGCATTACCCAAAGAACAGTTATCGTGGTGCTCTGGTCAGTCAACACCTCTAGTCATCTCATTGGCTGTTTGTGGAACCTCAATGCGTATAAATTAGTTGTTGTACTTGCCTACATAACCAAGATTGACCTTTAGAAAAGTTACTTATTGGCTGTGAAGTGCTTTGGGACCAACTAAGGATGAGATAAGGAACTAGATAAATGCAAGCTTTCTTTCTTTCTACGGCATAATGCAAGGAAGTCTCTTTAGAATGTTAAGGTACATCTTGGATAGTAATGATCGAGTCTGAATTTCACAATGTGCAACATAAAACACGAAGTGCTACTGCTGAGTTTTATTCTCAGTCCATAAAAAGCCTTTTTTTAATGTACTTCCCCCTCTCCCAAATGGTAGATAAGACTACCCAATAGCTTATTCCAACTGCAGGACAACTCCATTTTACTGGTAAATAAATATACTAAAGAAAACATTCAGAGAAAGATGCGTGCCTAAAATCAAGGCTGAAGCAACTTGCATGCAAGTTTAGGATCTTTGGAAAATTGGTGCACATAATTGTTAATCAATGCAAGTAGTAAATAACCAATTAGAAAGGTGAAAAATACAGAGGATAAATCACTGAGGGAAAAGCAAACTAACTATTCAAAGAGGAAAACCAGGACAAATCTGCTGTATTAAGAAAAAAAGCACTCCCTTACTAAGGAAACCAATTATTGCCAAAAGCTGGAATGTAGAGGAGTGGTGGTAAAAGGGAAATTTCCTTACCAGCTCTTTTGAACAACTCATGTGAATACGGGTAGTGTAAGAGATTTGTTGACCAGTTGAATTGGTACATGCAGAACCATTTATATATTCCAAAACAATTCGTCCATCTTTTAGCTTGGGACCATTTTTGGCAACTCCCAGATTGCTAATGGATACTTTTTCATAAACTGTATCCTAAATACAAATCAAACTTTATATAAGCAATTGTACATTAGTAATAACAGAAAATGCTGGAAGTACTCAGCCGGCCAGGCAACATCCGCGGAGAGAGAAACAGAGTTAACGTTTCAGGTCGAAGACCCTTCGTCAGAACATTAGTAATGCTAGCTTCACTTTTCCACCGTGCTAAAAATCTACACTTAAGTTTTTGATAAGTTTGCTGAACTATAAAGGAAAATCAAAATTACAGAAACACCATGTTCAGAGAATGCAATCGAATGTAACTGCGTGTTGCTCAACCATTTTTAACATTGAAACTGAAGGGGTACATCCGGATAGGTTCTGTTTCAACAGGCTTGTAACAACAATGCACAGTGATTCTTTCCTGACTTCCATTCCTGTGTGTAATCTTTGACATACTAGATCTCCTGCTACACTGGTCATGGATAATCTGCCAACCTCCACCATAGAGTCTGGGAGGTCAAGCATTTTCAGAAAGGGCCAATGCAGGAGCTCAAGTCACCCCAAGTATGTAGAGCAATTGGTGGAGCCTTAGAAGTTCTCCTTCTCACTGGCGTCTGGGCTGAGGCAGTACACTGAACAGCTACTGCATTTTCAAATTAGCAGAAAGCAAAATGCCCCATCAGCTACTGACATCAATTTACACCACATGCAGTTACACTACTATGGTATGAAGCCGCAGTAATGTGCGATTACCACCTGATGGTCTCGCACACCTGGGGTGACTTCACAACCAAAAGTGCACTAGTTTGCACAATTACTTTAGGTCAATGCAAACTGTGCAGCATAGCTTGACTACACATCAGTTAACAGTTTCTGCACTTGCAGCTGAAAGCAAGTCATAGAAATAACACTTCTATGAGAAGTTACTACTACAATACAGGAAACTTTCGATTAACCGGCCCCTAAATAACCAGAACGCTCTATCCACCGGCAAAATTCAGGAGTCGGTTCAGGTAACGTTTTTTTACTTTTAGTTACTTTTTTTACTCCATTTGTTGCTGTGCAAGGGTGTAGCTGAAGCTGTTGCTAAGCTACAGAGACGCTTGCAACTTGTGCCGATTGTTTTGAAGCTGTTAAGCAACAGGGTTTGTTGCTTTATACGGAGCTCTGAGCTCCGTATCTTTTACTATAGCGTTCGGTTAACCGGAATTGTTGATGAACCGGCACCACGTCGGTCCCGTCCGTGCCAGATACCAGAAAGTTTCCTGTATCATGAAGTTATACCAACTTAATTTTTTTCTCTCGCTTTGATGAGCATTTTATGTCAAAGTGTTACTTCTGTTCATAGCCATGATATAAACACCTATCATGAAACCATTAAATGCAACATTTATCCAACAGACAGTTCTACATCACAACACTTGTGTATAGGTTATTTTGTTGGATCCATCCATTGAATAGATCTTATACACAGTGGATCCCTGATGTATATTCACTATCTTACACTTTTCCCCAGTGTGGGAAGCAAAATCTAACCTTGCTTAATTTGAACTTCATGCATGTTAAGTTCAACCAAATAAATTTCCAATTTTGTCCACTTATAGGACTTATCACTGAATAACATGGAAGTTGACAATTCACAATGTAAATTGTATTGGTATTGATATGCACCCTCACTATATCTCTTTCATACTGCATCTGGCACACTGCTGCATAGCGATCACATCCTTGGACGGGGTTCAGAGGTCGACAGACATTGATGTAATACTTCTTGTGGTTACTTGATGTTGTGTCCATGGCAAACCAGTTACTTTCATCACTGTCTTCTGACTTTGATAAGCTGAGTGGAAGATATTTTTAGAAAGCACATAATAATCAAATTACAACAATTTTCATTTAAACAGCACCTTTAACATAGAAAAAACATCGCAAGATGCTTCAGAGGTGCAATCACATATACAAAAATTAGTGTCATGTGTGTACAAGTTGGAATGTTTCTTTCAGATAAGATTTTTTACACCAAAAAAATTAAAATTTAAAATGCAGTAGGATTTTTAAACACTAATGCTCAAAGATTGGACAAATGTTCAAGTAGAATTTGAGGCATCCAATTGCTGAGATTTTATCCCCCACGTCATAGCTGTCAACATTAGGTACTTAACAGTGAATACACAGTACAAGTTTAACTTTAGTGAAAAGCAGTTTTGGCTTCGAAATGACACTAAACTAGAGGGTAAATCGGATGTCAAATGCCTGAATGGACTCCGAAGCAAAGTGGAGGGGCGGCCTCCTTCAGGGAGTCTCACCCCACTTCCCTCTGCTGTCAGATAAGGGGCTCTGGCTTTAGATTTCATTTACACTATAAATGCAGCAATGGTGCAAAACAAAAGCACTTTACACATAGTTTTGCATGAATGCATCCTAAAACTCATCAAGCATGAAAGATTGTTAAGCACACTTAAACATAAGCTGTATGAATATAAAGGTGACGCACTTCAAAACAGATCATATTTTTAAACCAAAGAGTGACTGCTGTGAAACAAATTATTTTAGTGTCAGATGGCAAGTACCAGCTATGATTTTTTTTAAATTGGTCAAACTATATTCTTAGATTTATTTTTAAGCAAAACTCCCATTTTCTTCAAACCTTGGACTTCTCAAATGGCTAGATTTAGAAAAACCCTTCAACAGATATATTTATTGGTTGAAAAATATCAACCAAAGAAATTCAATTCCATTCAAGCAAGCATTTGCTTGCAAGCAAGATCATTGTAAATCTTGAGAAAAGCTTCAATGAAAACAGATGGGGTATGCCCACAAATCTATCACTTGGACATTGTCAAAACTGTACCAGTCTGCTTAGTGTGCAGAATTGCAATACTAGGTTACTGCTACTAGGGGCTCTCAGTGAGCCTTTGGAACCTGTTCCAGCTACATAGACACCACAGCTATTATGGTACTTGACTTTGGATACTTTGCACAAATTCACGCACTAGAATTACCTACATGGCAGCATTCTGCAATCACACTGCCATGTAGTTTACTAACTTTAGAACTCAAGAAAAATCAGAACTATTAAATTGAACACCTCTAGCTATAAAAGGAAAGCAGGCCCCAAACTGGTAGAGATTATTCCTGCATTCATTTGGAATGCGAGACTTGTACAAAGGGGAGATTAGGATATACTGGCAGACTTTATTCTGACATCCCACCACCCTGCAAAAAAAATGGTTCCTAAAAATGACAACTGTATTTGATAATGCATCAATTTTTGAAGGTGGAAGTTTGAAGCATAACAATTTATGAATTTAAATATACAAATATAAAAAGAATCATGCTGTATTCTTACCGTGACAAATCATACTGCTGCTGCGTAGCCTCATCAGTCACTATACACTCTAATGGCACTTCCGGGCAAGCATATTGCGTATACCACTTGAAATTATAAGTGTGCTCATCTTCCTCCTAAAGTAATTTTAAAATATGGCTAATTGTAGTGTTGAATAATAAAAAATATGACTATCACTTAATCCAAATAGGAAGCTTTGGAATTCAGAAGGAAGCTCTGAACTAGGATTCATGAATTCAGAGACTTGCTATTTTCTTACCATATCCCACCCAAATACACAAAAACCACCCGTTTCATAATAAATGTGTGCATTTAATTTCTATTTTCTGAAAAATAAACCATTTCTCAGCCTCCTCCTGACTTACCACTTGGTATTCTTCTTCGTTAAATCAGTCTTGCCTCTTTAGCTACAATTCACCAATTAATAGATTCTGGCAAGTTAGCAAATTCATTCCACCAGTTCAGAAATGCCCAAGATCCTTTAAAGTAATATAGGATCATGCCTGCAACTGCTTACCAAAGATCCTGAGCTGGAAAAAGTCATCAGGGGACACTAAGTGAAAGGATATTGTGCTGATATAATGTCACAACCTGTCCACACAACAGTCTAATAACTGACCTCAAATTCAGGATGCCCTTCTCCTGCATCCCAATCACACAGGAACGTTATGAGCGCGGATCGCCGAGTGTGCTGCATATTGTTGTATGCTGTCCCATTTGTATAGGCCAGATGAATGATCCCATCATAGTACGACAGTCTGGAGTTGGACACTCCTAGGCTCCAAGCTTGTTTACTATTAAAGATCAGATGCAGAGTATTAGAACACATTGAAAAAAAAGAGACAACCAATTTCAGCTTCACGGCAGCGACTAAGATTAAAACCCTTTTTCCTTCTGAACTACAGTAAAACAGGCACAAGCTGATGTTTTTATTTTAAAATTGATGAAAACGTCATTGTATAAAATGGACACTGCAATTTATTGCATCAAGGCTGATCTCCTGAAGATATACAGAGCAGCTACAAACTGAGCACCACAGACTGATTCCAACTTTTGTTTATGGCCCTTGTAATTGTATAAAAAGGGGGATGGGAGGGGTAATAAAAATTTACAATTTAAGCCTTTTAGGAACAGCAGAAATACAAATAGCAATACAGACAATTACTCAAAAATAGCACTAAATATCAGCCCATGCTCTGGAAATCAGCCCTAAATTCCCCCCAAAAAATGCAAGATGGTTGTGCGTTTACTGACACACGTAGCTAGCAACCAAAAATGTCATGGAGATGTACCCCTCTATATTTGGAAAAATAGCTTACAATATTAAACTTTTTCATTAAAACTTCCATTAAAATTTTGTGGAAAAAGAAAATACTGCAGATGCTCAAAATCTGAAATAAACACAGAAAATGCTGGAGAAACTCAGCAGGTCAGGCAGCATCTGTGAAGAGAGAAACAGAGTTAACGTTTCAGGTCGATGACCTTTCGTCAGAACTGGAAAAAGCTGGAAATGGAACAGATTTTTAAGCAAGTGAAGAGGCTGGGAAAGGGGGGAGGGGGATGAAAGAACAAAAGGGAAGGTCTGTGATAGGATGGAAGGCGGGAGAGATTAAGAGTCATTAAGAGATATTCAAGGCAAAAGGAGATGGTAATGGAACAGGTCAAGAAACAAAGGATGGCTCTAGAAGTGTAAATTGCACTGGCAGAATGAAAGACAGCTGCCATGTGGGGGAGAAATCTGAAATTGTTGAACTCTATGTTGAGTCTGGAAGGCTGGAAAGTGCCTAACTGAAAGATGAGGTGCTGTTCCTCGAGCTTATGCTGAGCTCCCGTGGACCAATGCAAGAGGCCGAGGACGGTGAGGTCTGAGTGGGAGTGGAGTGGTGAATTAAAATGACAGGCGACTGGAAGCTCGGGGTCCCCCTTACGGACTGAACAGAGGTGTTTCGCAAAGCGGTCACCCAATCTGTGTTTGGTCTCCCCAATGTAGAGGAGACCACATCGTGAGCAGCGAATACAGTATACTAGATTGCAAGACGTACAAGTAAATCGCTGTTTCAAAATTTTGTAAATGTTTACAATATTCTATTCAATATTCATTGTCCATTTAGTGCACCAACATACAGGAGTTGTACAAACACACTTTGCTTGCACCAAGTTACAATGACTACTTACACTTGATCTACCTGACAAACCCCAGAATTTGCCTCACAGCCACCCTGGGATACGTTGCCACAGACATTTATGTAGAAGTTGTACTTCTCAGATTTAACTTGGTAACTGCCATTCTGTTTGGTCAGAGGCGAAAGGTCAAATGAGAAGCCTAAGAATTAAACAAAAACAAGTAACTTCAACAGTTCTTAAAACACAAGGCAACTGATAAAAGGTTTTAAACTCAAGGTTTCCTTCTCTCCAAAACAAGTGGATTATTGAATAAACAAGCAATAAACCAAATTACGAGTATGGGGTTAAGCCAAGAACTAGAGCATATCTCTTGTAGAGTGCAGTTGAAGGCCAGTAGTAGCCCTTGTTGAAGCAGTCTAAAAACATGCGTAAATGCACACACCTTTCCTGAAGGCCAAGTACTAAATGTTTAATCTATGAAAGATCTAGGTGTGTAGACACCACCACTCAGTCCATCAATAAAGAGGCAGGCAATTGCAATCATGGTACAACCTACACTTCAATTCACCTGTTCTCTCTGATGTGGTGGTTCACAGAGTGCAAGGCCCTGAAGCAAGGGCAATGGGAATAGAAATTTGACTCAGTACACGTAATTTTCAAATCTGCCAATGCATTTACTAGTGAGGAAAAAAACCCTACAAATTCTGGAAATCTGAAAGACAGAAAATATTCCAAGTACATAGCAGGGTAGTCAGCCTTGGTTTGCTCTCTTGAAAAAAGTGTATTAACATGAAGGCCCTTACTTCTGATGATGTATCTACACCCAAAACAATCAGGCTTTCCCACTTCAGATCATGAGACATGCTGTGTAGATAGCATTTGTTATTTTTTATTATTGGTCTAAGGAGTTAATTCCAGCTGAACACTAGGTACCAAATTCACCTTAGACCAGTGAGCAAGCAGGATATTCCTGAAACATTCTGATTTAAGGGCCTTTTTTGTGTGACACATCAACACAATTGCGACTGTCGTCAATCACTAGAAATTGTCAGACATTAGTGTTGTGAAAAAATGACTAATGGTTAGTTGTAGTTTGAGTGGATACAAAAGTTTTTGTGGCTCCCACATCCTTCACCCTCCCTTTTGATGGAATGTTTTTGCTCATCTGACTGTTTCTTACTACAATTGCACAGTTCAGTTGTTTCCCACACATCTTCGGAGCTTCACACCACACACAGGTTGGTTAGCAGTTTGACATGCTGTGTTTTCCAACCACAACCTCTTGTACATCTTGGCATGCTACTTACATTCTTAAAACTTCAAACTTTTAACACTGCATTCAAAATTAAATACAAAACATTGGAAACAAAACAAAATCCATGAAAATGGTCATGTTATAGAGTCATAGAGTTTTACAGCACAGAAAGAGGCCCTTCGGCCCATCGTGTCCGCGCCGCCCATCCACCCCTGTCCTGTCTAATCCCATTTTCCAGCATTTGGTCCATAGCCTTGTATGCAATGGCATTTCAAGTGCTCATCCAAATGCTTCTTGAATGTTGTGAGGGTTCCTGCCTCTACCACCCTTTCAGGCAGTGAGTTCCAGATTCCAACCACCCTCTGGGTGAAAAAGTTCCTCCTCAAATCCCCTCTAAATCTCCTGCCCCTTACCCTGAATCTATGCCCCCTTGTTATTGACCCCCCTACTAAGGGGAAAAGTTCCTCTTTGTCTACCCTATCTATGCCCCTCATCATTTTGTACACCTCAATCAGGTCCCCCCTCAGCCTTCTTTGCTCCAAGGAAAACAACCCCAGCCTGTTTAGTCTTTCTTCATAGCTGAGGCGCTCCATCCCAGGTAACATCCTGGTGAATCTTCTCTGCACCCTCTCCAAAGCAATCACATCCTTCCTATAGTGAGGCGACCAGAACTGCACACAGTACTCCAGCTGTGGCCTCACCAGCGTTTTGTACAGCTCCATCATAACCTCCCTGCTCTTATATTCTATGCCTCGGCTAATGAAGGCAAGTATCCCATATGCCTTTTTAACCACCTTATCTACCTGTTCCGCTGCCTTCAGAGATCTATGTACATGTACACCAAGGTCCCTCTGACCCTCTGTACTTCCTAGGGTCCTACCACTCATTGTGTATTCCCTTGCCTTATTTGTCCGTCCAAAATGCATCACCTCACACTTTTCAGGGTTAAATTCCATTTGCCACTTTTCCGCCCATCTGACCAACCCGTTTATATCGTCCTGTAGCCTGAGGCTTTCCTCCTCGCAATTTACCACCCCACCAATTTTCGTGTCATCTGCGAACTTACTGATCATACCTTTTACATTCTCATCCAAATCATTTATGTAGATCACAAACAACAAGGGACCCAGCACCGATCCGAGGTACCCCACTGGACACAGGCTTCCAGTCACAAAAGCATCCTTCGACCATCACCCTCTGCCTCCTGCCACTCAGCCAGTTTAGGATCCAACGCGCCAAGGCACCCTGGATCCCATGGGCTCTTACCTTCTTGACCAGTCTCCTATGCGGGACTTTGTCAAAAGCTTTACTGAAGTCCATGTAAACCACATCCACAGCATTTCCCTCATCCACCCCCCTAGTCACCCCCTCGAAAAATTCAATCAGATTTGTCAGACATGATTTACCCTTGACAAAGCCATGCTGACTATCCCCGATTAATCCTTGCCTCTCCAAGTGGAGACTAATTTTGTCCCTCAGAATTTTTTCCAATAACTTCCCTACCACAGATGTTAGGCTCACTGGCCTGTAATTCCCTGGTTTATCCCTGCTACCCTTGTATAATGGTACTACATTAGCTGTTCTCCAGTCCTCTGGTACATCCCCTGTGGCCAGAGAGGTTCTGAAAATTTGTGTCAGAGCCCCTGCAATCTCCTCCTTTGCCTCCCACAGCAGCCTGGGATACATCTCGTCCGGGCCTGGGGATTTATCCACTTTTTGGCCTGCTAAAACCGCTAGCACCTCCTCCCTCTCGATGCTAATATGTTCAAGTATGTCACAGTCCCCTTGCCCGATTTCTATGTCTGCATCGTCTCTCTCCATAGTGAACACAGATGCAAAAAATTCATTTAAAACCCCGCCTACATCATCTGGCTCTACACACAGATTGCCACTTTGGTCCCTAATGGGCCCTACCCTTTCCCTGGTTATCCTCTTGCCCTTAATATACTTATAAAACATCTTAGGATTTTCCTTTATTTTGCTCGCCAGTGTTATTTCATGGCCCCTCCTCGCCTTCCTAATTTCTTTTTTAAGTATGCCCCTGCACTTTTTATACTCCTCTAGGGCTTCTTCCATCTTTAGTCTTTTGTAACTGCCAAAAGCCCCCCTTTTATTTCTAATGCATTTTTGTATATCCCTTGTCATCCAAGGTTCCCTTTGCTTGTTGGTCCCACCCTTGACCTTTACAGGAACATGTTGGCGTTGTACTCTCTCTATTTCCCTTCTGAAAGTCTCCCACTGTCTTGATGTGGATTTTCCTATAAGTAGCTGCTCCCAGTCCACTTTGGCCAGATCCTGCCTTATCATATTAAAATCGGCCTTCCCCCAATTTAGAACCCTTATTTCCGGGCCGTCTTTGTCTTTTTCCATGACCACCTTAAATCTCACTGAATTGTGGTCACTATCGCCAAAATGCTCTCCTACTGACACTTCCACCACTTGCCCGGCTACATTCCCCAGAATTAGGTCCAGTACCGCCCCCTCTCTTGTAGGACTTTCTACATGTTGGCTCAAAAAGCTCTCCTGGATGCACTTTAAGAATTCTGCACCCTCTAAGCCTTTCACACTCTGACTATCCCAATTTATATTGGGGAAGTTGAAATCCCCCACTATTATTACCCTATTATTTTCGCACTTTTCTGAGATTTGCCTACATATCTGTTCCTCTATCTCCCCCTGACTGTTTGGGGGCCTATAGTACACTCCCAGCAAAGTGCTTGTCCCCTTTTTGTTTTTAAGTTCTACCCATATGGCCTCATTAGAGGAACCCGCTAATATATCATCCCTCCTTACAGCAGTAATTGACTCCTTAATTAATATTGCAACACCCCCTCCCCTTTTACACCCCCCTCTGTCTCGCCTGAAGATTCTATACCCCGGAATATTGAGCTGCCAGTCCTGACCCTCCCTCAACCATGTCTCCGTGATAGCAACAATATCGTACTCCCATGTGTTCAACAACTTCAGTTCGTCCACCTTATTTGCAAGAATCCTTGCATTAAAATAAATGCCTTCCAGCCCTGCCATATTCCCTTTTGCCTTCGCATATTTTGTCTGCCTTGTTTTTTTCCTCTGTATTTGGCTGTAAATCACCCCCTGCTATAGCTCCACTCTGTACCCCATCCCCCTGCCAAGTTAGTTTAAACACCCCCCAGCAGTGCTAGCAAACCTCCCCGCAAGGATATTGGTTCCCCTCTGGTTCAGGTGTAAACCGTCCGACTTGTACAAGTCCCACCTTTCCCAGAAGCAGACCCAGTGATCCAGGAAACTAAAGCCCTCCCTCCTGCACCATCCCTTTAGCCACGCATTCATCTGTTCTATCTTCCCATTCCTATACCCACTAGCACGTGGCACCGGGAGTAATCCAGAGATTACAACCTTTGAGGTCCTGCTCTTTAATCCTTCACCTAGCTCCCTAAATTCTTGCTGCAGGACCTCATCCCTCTTTTTACCTATGTCGTTGGTACCAATGTGGACCACGACCTCTGGCTGTTCACCCTCCCCCTCCAGAATGCCCTGCAGCCGCATGTTGCATGGAGAGTCTAGAGAAGCTGGGATTGTTCTTCTTAGAGCAAAGAAAGTTAAGGGTGATCTAATAAAGGTATTCAAAATTGAGGGGTTTTAGAGTAAATAAGGAGAAACTGTTTCCACCAGCAGGAGGGCCGGTAACCAGATTTAAGATAATTGGCAAAAGCAGAGGGGAGATGAGAATTTTTTTTTTTTTTTACTCTGAGTTGTTGTGATCTGGAATGCACTCACTGCCTGAAAGGGTGGTGGAAGTAGATTCAATAGTAACTTTCAAAAGGAAATTGGATATATACTTAAAGAAAAAAATTGCAGGGCTGTGGGGAAAGAGGGGGAGTGGATAGCTCTTTAGAGCCATTTTGGGTCAGTCAGTGCTTTTCATTCCAGTTGCAACATACTGCAGATTTCCCTTCCATTCACAGTTAATACACAATTCATAGGTTTCTCAGCCTTCAACTGTTTGTTATACCAAGATCTATTTTGCCCAGAGAAGATGGGCAGACAAACTGTCAGAAAAGCTAGCATTTGAAACAAAACAGGAGTCTGTCTCAGTCTAGTATCAAAGGCTATGAAATGAAATGCAACAATTGAATTTATTACCACTTGGTGGTAATTTTGTGTATCTGCTATATTCTTGGGAATGGAACTTGCTGCAAAATACATTAGAATTTGTTCCTTAGAAGTGTTGTGTGTCTCGGAGCTTACATCAGTACTAGACATTCAGTAGCAGAGACTCAATTGTTTCAGGTGCTTACCAGCCTCTGGATTTGAAACCCTGCAATGATCTCCCTGAGCTTTTGATAAGGCACAAGCAGCAGCTGTATGCCATTCAATTTCATACAAACATACATTGATCCCAGACTTCAGGATAGGAGGGCTCTCCAGATCCCCTGTGGAGGAACAGAAAATCCATTATTAAAATAGCAACTTATTTCAGAATATTTTTCATTTCATATGGAACTCGTGCATTTCAAAGACAAAATTAATGCCCAGTGTTGTGCCAATAATTTGCTATGAACTTGATACTGTTGCAGGCATTTTGAGGGTTTAATAATTACTCCTCAGTAAGTAGGGCAATAACACGTCAAAGCGATTCAAATGATAGCATCCATTAAAAAAAATTCACTTGCTTTCAGACAAAAGCAGAATACTTGGAGGAAGACATCTCCAACGTGTAGGAAAAGTTGAACAAATTAGGAATGACAACTCAAACTGGAGAAGCCTCTCAAAACCCTGGGCTTCAACTCGACTTTCTTTTACCTCAGTGAGCTTTCAATCATATCTGAGCATGTGCAGTAAGTTCCCAGCATGGAAACTGCATAGTGTGCAGTTTGCAGAATTCCCAGCATGCAACCTATACATCAACAGGAGTTGAAGGTTGCCCCCTCGCCCACAACCACTGCCCTCCCCTGTTGTGTGAGGGTTTAAGAGTTTCAAAAGTCTTCTGGGAAAAAAACCCGACTGATTTATTGGGATTTTCTGTTATGAACTGCTCAGACAAAAAGAACACTGGTGAACATGTAATCAGAAACACCTGTGATCATAATTTCTTTATTGGCAATTTAAAAAGAGATTGTTTATAGAGAACAGATTACTGACAAATATTCACTTTGCAGCCATTTTTGAAGTTTAAGAAATTATGTAAAAACTTGGAAACTGCGTAAATCATGAGCTTGAGATAATTTGTGTTTGTGAAAATTTAGGGTTCCTATAGCGCACTAAATTTTTCCACTGTGCTCCTGATACAAGTCAGGAGTGATCAGGAAATTGTGCACTTCCAGCTTGCAACTTTTCATCCTTTAATTTTGATCAGAAAACTTACACATGTTTTAAGGCAGGAACAAGAGGACAGAAACTGGCCTGACTACAGGAAAAGTGGTGGTGGGGGTACCTAAAGGTGTAAATGGGGCTGTGGATGGATTGGAAGGAAGCTAACCAGCAAGAACATGGTGCAGGGTTGGGGCCAATGGTAGTTTGGGTGCCATTCTCTTACCCCCACCCCACAAAGTTGTTGGGTACTGTTCCCTTCCGATACTACCACATCCAAGCGGCTCCCAATCTCCTAATATTTCCAGGCTCTAACCCCAGCACGCTCCAGAACCCTCTCCTCCATCCTGCTGGACCACAAAACCACCCTCCACTCCAAGATCACAAGATAAACTCTGTGCAAAGAAACCCCTAGATTGAAATCTTACATTTTTAATTATTCAAGCTTTTTAACCCTGCATACAAAATGAAATTCAAAACATTGGAAACAAAGTAAAATCCATCAAAATGGTCATTTTGCATGGAGAACCACCCAAATGCTCCAAGATCCTGAGACCGCCTTCCCCAGTGATCCTAGATCCCTCCCCAGTGTTCTCAGAAGCATTCCATCAAAATACTGCTGGATCCTTAGACCCAATTCCAGTACTGCTGGACTCCAGGCACCCCTTACCAGTGTTGTGTCCAATGCTGATAAATCAGTGCCCCTATTTGGCATAATAAAATACATCTGTTCCATAAAACCTCCAATTCACCGTGTGCAATGCTAGAAACACAGAAAGAGTAGGCCATTCGGCCCTTCAATATCATGGCTGATCCTCTATCAATACCATATTCCCGCTCTCTCCCCATACCCCTTGATGCCTGCTACAGAAGATCTGCTAATCTATTTTCAATAAAATGGACACGCTTTTAAAAAATGCATCAGCTTTCAAGTGCTACAGTAGATAACTTTATTAACTGTTCCACTTTGATCAAAGCTATAATAGAATTCCCACAAGTTTGTAGCAAAACTTATTGAATTTCCTACACAATGACCCAGAAATTCAGGTCTCCACGGGTGAGTACGCACGGGGTACTCACCCGTAGGCCGAATGGAAGTGCGGGTTTCCTGCATGCGCGGGAAATCAGCACTTCCGATCCTCTGAACGAAGGGGTTCAGAGGTCGAACCCGCGCGCAGGGGAGGCTGCGCGTGCGCTTTGAACTTAGGCTTTTTTTTTTTTTTTTTGGCAGGTTTTCACGCGAGGTTAAGCCTGTAGGGTTTACACATTTAAAAAGCAGGCGTAAGGCCTGCTTTTTACAAGTGGTCAATTAATTTAAAACATTTTTTTCCCCCCACAGGTTTATTATTTTTAAATACTTTAAAGCAAGGTAAGTTTATTTTTAGCCCTGTTTTTTTATAAAATTATTTTTCAAAAATTGAAATGGTTTAAAATAGTTATTTAATGTAATTTGTAGTTTATTGAAAAAGTGTGATTTAAAATTTTTTTTTTCAAGGTTTAATGCTATTTTGAGGCCCGAAGTATTCATAAGTTTAGATAGGTCTTCCTGTCAATCTTATGAATGGGCTTTTCCCTCCTCCCATTGGCTGCCCATGGCTCACGTGATCCCAGGGGACGCATCGCACTAACTTACACCCCTGGGACATGCAAGCACAGCGCGCCGGCAGCTGGGCCAGGCCCCGGAGCGGAATTCCACGGGGCCCTACAGCTCAACTGCCGTCGCGCAAGGTAAGTGCAGGTCGGGGGCTGGCACCCACGGGAAGCCCCCGACCCGAATTTCTGGGCCATTAAATTGTGCTGGGAACTTCCACGGCACCCTCTGGTGCACACAAACACCCACAACAGTTTCCAACACTGGACAGGGTCATCTAAAACAATCACGTGCAAACATTATTTTCTGAAGACAGAAACTAGACTCGCACTATCTTACCAGGTTTGCATATAAGAGTGATGACAGTTTTGATTCGATCTTTTCCTCTGCATATGTCACCATCCGAGTATATAAGCTGAATATTATTGCCTTCCTTTTTAGGGGGCGAAACAAATTTTCCAAGGTTCTTTTTCCCATCTTCTCCTAGAACAGGACAAAATTAAAACAAAAAGATAACAAATTTTCTCAATTTTTAAGCAACTTAAAAAAAATGCAACATTATACCACACATCAGCATGGAGGGATTATTTAAAAAGCACAATGGCCAGCTTATTCCCACCATATGCAGTTTCTCCAGTGGAAAGGCACTGGACTCCCATTCAGAAGTCCTGCCCTAGAGTTGGAATATATTTTTCCTCAAGCTGGTGAAAGCCCATGTCTATACATTAACAAAATGCTGGAAATACACAGATCAGTCGGAATCTGTAATGATAAACAGCAGGTTTATTGGTATTGTGTGTACATAACCCTTGATCAGAACAACACTGATGAAAAGTGGCCACCCGAAACCTCTCCTTTTCTGACCTGTTGCGCATTTCTGCATTTGCTGCTTCTATTTTTGATATATTGTATCCGGCATTTGCAGTTTGTCCATTTTACCCATATCTACTAACTCAGAACTCTTGTAAACTGTGACCCATTTTGATACATGACATTCTTAAAAATAAACACAAGACTGCCATAAATGGGATTCTAATTGGTAACTCTTGAACATAAATAAATAATTCCATCACGTGTTACATCCAAAACATGAACTCGTCTGTCCTCTCCAGAGGCTGACAAGTCTGCTGTTGGTTGGCAACATTTTCTGTTTTTGATTCAGTATTTTCGCAGAGTTGAAACATAGAAACATAGAAGATAGGAGCAGGAGTAGGCCATTCGGCCCCTCGAGCCTGCTCCGCCATTCAATGCAATCATGGCTGATCATCCAAATTCAGTACCCTGTCCCTGCTTTCTCCCTATACCCCTTGAGCCTTAAGAAATATATCCAACTCCTTCTTGAATATATTTAATGTATTGGCCTCTACTGCCTTCTGTGGTAGAGAATTCCACAGGTTCACCACTCTCTGGGTGAAGAAATTCCTCCTCATTTCTGTCCTAAATGTTCTACCCCTTATCCTTAGACTGTGACCCCTGGTTCTGGACTCCCCGACCATCGGGAACATCCTTCCTGCATCTAGTCTGTCCAGTTGTGTCAGAATTTTATAAGTTTCAATGAGATCCCCTCTCATTCTTCTAAACTGCAGCAAGTACAAGCCCAATCGACCCAATCTCTCCTCATACATCATTCCTGCCATCCCAGGTATCAGCCTGGTGAATCTCCGCTGAACTCCCTCCATGGCAAGAACATCCTTCCTCAGATAGGCGACCAAAACCGCACACAATACTCCAGATGTGGTCTCACCAAGGCCCTGTACAACTGCAGCAAGACATCCTTGTTCCTGTACTCCAACCCTCTCGCTACGAAGGCCAACATGCCATTTGCCTTAACTGCCTGCTGCACCTGCATGCTTACCTTCAGCGACTGGTGCACAAGGACACCCAGGTCTCGTTGCACTTCCCCTTCTCCCAATCTATTGCCATTCAGATAATAATCTGCCTTCCCGTTTTTGCCACCAAAGTGGATAACCTCACATTTATCCACGTTATATTGCATCTGCCATGCTTTTGCCCAATCACCCAACCTGTCCAAATCATCCTGGAGTTTCTTGGCATCCTCCTCACAGCACACGCCCACCCAGCTTTGTGTCGTCTGCAAATTTGGAGATATTACATCTAGTTCCCTTGTCTAGATCATTAATATATATTGTGAATAGCTGGGGTCCTAGCACCGATCCCTGCGGTACCCCACTAGTCACTGCTTGCCACTCGGAAAAAGACCCGTTTATTCCAACTCTGCTTTGTCTGCCAACCAGTTCTCTATCCAAGTCAATACCTTGCCCCCAATCCCATGTGCCTTAACTTTACACGCTAATCTCTTATGCGGGACCTTATCAAAAGCCTTCTGAAAGTCCAAATACACCACATCCACTGGTTCTCCCTTATCTATTTCACCAGTTATCTCCTCAAAATTCCAGTAGAATAGTCAAACACGATTTACCTTTTGTAAATCCATGTTGACTTTGTCCGATCCTGTCACTGTTTTCCAAGTGCTCTGCCATTATATCTTTTATAATGGACTCTAGCATTTTCCCCACTACCAATGTCAGGCTTACCAGTCTGTAATTTCCTGTTTTCTCTCGACCACCTTTTTTGAATAGTGGGGTAACATTAGCTACCCTCCAATCCATGGGTACTGTTCCAGATACCATCGAATGCTGGAAGATGATCAGCAAAGCATCAACTATTTCTAGGGCCACTTCCTTAAGTACCCTAGGATGTAGATTATCAGGCCCTGGGGATTTATCGGCCTTCAATCCCATCAATTTCCCTAACACCATTTCCCTACAAATACTGATTTCTTTCAGTTCCACCCTTTCATCAGACCCTATGTTCCCCGACATCTCTGGGAGGTTATGTGTGTCCTCCTTTGTGAAGACAGAACCAAAATATGTATTTAATTGGTCTGCCATTTCTTTGTTCCCCATTATAAATTCCCGATTCCAGCTGCAAGGGACCTACGCTTGACTTCACCAATCTTTTTCTCTTCACATATCTATAAAAGCTTTTACAGTCAGTTTTTATGTTCCCTGCAAGCTTACTCTCATTCTATTTTCCCTTTCTTAATTAATCCCTTTGTCCTCCTTTGTTGAATCCTAAACAACTCCCAATCCTTAGGTTTACTGCTTTTTCTGGCCAATTTATATGTTCTCTCCTTGGATCTTATGCTATCCCTAATTTCCCTTGTTAGCCTCGGTTGAGTCACCTTTTTTGTTTTATTTTTATGCCAAACTGGGATGAATAAATTCTGTAGTTCATCCATGCGGTCTTTGAATGTTTGCCATTGCCTATCCACCGTCAACCCTTTGAGTGACATTCCCCAATCAATCCTACCCAACTCGCGCCTCAGACCATTGTAGTTTCCTTTATTTAAATTTAGGACCCTAGTAATGGGGCTCACACTGACAAATGCACCAATTTTCTACTTATTGCTGCAGGGAGCCCTCCACCAGGTGCACAACACTAAAATATATAGGAAAGCAATTTTTGTGCAAACCACTTAGTGTCTGCTCAGTACAATGATTAATCTATAATAAAGCACAGAAAGCTTTTAATACAAGTGGCTTATTTACTTACCAACAGCACAGATTGCTGCATCTTCAGGACATTCTGCAGCTCCACCATCCTTAAGTACTTTGTGGCACACATTAATATAGACCTGTTTTCGGTCAGATTTCACCAGGTTACTGTCCAGTGCCTCCCAGTTGAGAGTATTGTCAGATTCAGGAACTTCCTTTGCTGCACATTAATGCAATTGCCAACAATTTTTAAAAAAAGGGATTAATTGTAGTAATTTATACCAACACAAATCCACATTGAAAGTCAATAGTCACAGCCTGTTGTACAATGGCTGAAACTTGAGCATTTATTTCATGTACAGCAGCAGTCTTCCCCATCTGTAAAAGGGCTCTCCGCTTAATCAAATTATATATCATTTAAAGCTTTTGGCCAGATCATGATTCTGGTCAAATTTCAGACCTAGTTTAGTATTCTAATATTTCACCAGGACTAATTTAATACCATTTTTAAAGTTGTCACCTGACTACCAACAATCTAAAACTCCTTTCAATTACCTAGTAAAAAGATAGGGAGTGGGCGAGAATAAATTAACTAAATGTAGCCTACTGTACAGATTTAAAATCTGCATCATAGGAAAGAACCTAGAACATGCAAATGTACCTAAATAAACACAACAGTACTTTGGAATATTTACTGGACACTCCCTTTAGATCAAAACATGCAGTGAGTACAAAAGGGAAAATAGCATGTGCATTCTACAATACTGGAAAGTTCAAAAAGTCTAGTACAGTACATAGGAGTCAATAATTACTAAGTTTAAAATTTACTCTTGACGTATTAACAAAAGGCTTCATTCACAATGTCAAAAACTAATCAAGAGTGGATAGACGAGCACTATGGGCAAGCTGAGATCTTTGCTAAAGGCAGATTTTATTAACTTGAAAATGGCTGAACGTAGGAAACCTCACCTGCATATCGCGTTAAAGGTGAAAGGTCATATCGTTTCCTTCCATCAGAAGTCCGACAGAGCAGGTCTTCTTTTTCTTTCACACATGCATACTTTGTTCCCCAATCAAAGATATATGTGCAATCAACTTCAGCATTGAATTCTGGTTTACCCTTTCCTTCATTGACTTTAGAAAAGACAGACAGCAAATACAATAACTAATGTTTTAGGTTGTTGGGCAAACACAGATTCACACAGCAGAGACTTTCAGCGGCTATACGTCTACACAGATACACTGTATTTAATTTAAAACTCCCGTCTTACTGAAGGACACAAAATCCAGTTCACTACAGATTTACAGTTTATAGAAACTCAATGCTATAACAGTCCTAAACAGTGCACAGAAATATAAAAAGTTGACGTAATCTCCATTTTATTTTTAATTACTGTTTGTTTATGAATAAAGGTGAAGTGCCAAATTAAACAGTGCAGGACATTGAATTTGAAGAGAAGAGGTAGGCCAGGTAGATTAGGTAGTGCCAAGCTTGTAGGACTGATTACCCTGATTGCTTTCTGTAATAATCTTGTATCCTCAGTAATATTTAATCCAAATTCTCACTAACTTTAAAAGACATTTATCCAAACTATTTAATGTCTTTATACAACAAATTGTTACTTTAAAACAGTTCATAAATTTGGAAATTACTTTTTTTCCATTCAGCTATATCATAATGAGCAAAGCTTTCTGTCACCACAAAACAAAACAATTCTAGATTAAAATCTCTGAGACAACTTGAGAATCAGTTGACACCTCTTTCCTCTCCCCTACATAAAACACAGGTGCTGCAGGCTCCCCCTCTTCATTTAATTCATTATCTAACCAACTATCAGAAGGTGCATGAATTGAGCTCAAGTCCAAAAGTTCACTGCAGCACAGGTAGGTTGCAAACTCTTCACTTTCTTTACTCAACTACTTGAACATTTGAAACCCAGTAATATTGGCAAATCATTTTAGAAGTTCAAGGCAACAAATTAGTGTTTCCAGAGATACAACATTAAACTTTAAAAATAAAAATTAGGAGGTATCTCTTTTCTCAGTGGTGAGAAAGTAGAACTCGCTGCCACATGGAATGGGTGAAGCAGATAGCACTGACATTTAAGGAGGCTTCATGCACTCACGAGGGAGAAGGCAATAGGAGAATATGGGGGCACGGTGAGAAGAGGAAGCTTGTGTGGAGTATACAGGCATGGATCAATTATACCGCATGCCCTCTGTGTTGTACATTCTATGTAATTTATCTTTGTTCCCCCCCACCAATTTGACATTGATGATCAATTATGAAACTGGGTAGTGCAATGGCTTAGTCTGGCACACAAATCGACCCAGACAGAATAAAGTTGATGTCAGCAGTTAAGGCTGTATCTGGATAATACTACAGGAAACTGAGAGTTATCTGGAGGCGAACCGTCCGGCAAGCTGGAGCCACCAGCAAAAATCAGGAGCAGTTTTTTATTCTTTGTTTCTTTTCTTTGCTTTTTTTGAACAGTCAAGCTGTGCAAGGTCTGTAGCTAAGCAACAGCTTCAGCTAGAGACGCTAGAGGTGCTTGCCGACTGTTTAGAGGCTGTTGCTAAGCAACAGGGTTTGTTGATTCATACGGAGATGAAAATCTCCGTATGTTTCAACATGAGCTCTGGAGTGTACGGCAGCAGCTCGGTCCAGTTGGTGCCGGATAGCACAAAGTTTCCTGTACCTAAACTAGTGACTGCTGCAGTTCTAGGCTGTAAAGTAGAAATATCCGATTGCACAATGATTATCAAAAGCACAAAATATTTGGGTCATGGCCAAGAAATGTTAGCCTTCCCATTGCTTCTACAGTTCAGACTCCTGCACTACCAAGCAACCACAGAAAACTAGCAACCCATGTGTGTAGAAAATAATTACTAATCAAATGGAAATTTAATTTTGACTGGGATACTTAGTATAGTATTAGAATGAAATTGAATTGCACACAGCAGCTAATTGAAGTGCAATCTCAATAATTCTTAACAATAACCGCTTCTCTCCTCCTCATTTCCACCCTCCCCCCTGCCCCCCACCCAAAGACAGAATGAATATTTGGTGTATGGATGTTAAAATGGTACATATTTTGTATTAAGCTTACCAGCTGATTCATTACAGTGGAAGTTTATTATTGTCATTCGCCGGAATCCAGAACTACATAAATTGCCATCAGGGAATGTCAGTGTAAGATCACCATCTGAATACCTGGAACACAAAAAAAACCTTAAACACAGCCTAAAGAACAAAGGTATGTTAATTGTGTTTCAAATTACAGCAACATTTCCAAGCATGAAACAGGCTATTTAACATAGCTGGCCACAGTTTAGAAATATTTGGTTGTAGTAGTCATTAAAACACAATTATATTACACATCAGAATTAGATCAACTAATTTTTTTTTTTAAAGTTACTGGGGTATTTATCCCGCTAGCAAAGGCACCCCATGGGTTCATGAAATGCTGCCATTTCACCAATAGCAGAGAGTTATACACCGACAGTTGGTTTGATTCAAGTGCTGTAACTGCTTTTACATGGTCTTAGAGCAAACAAATCAGACTGCAATTCAACTGCCCCATGCATGGCTTTTCATCCCAGATTTACACTACCATCAACTCAGTTACTTTTTTTTTTTTTTTAAATAAAAAGACCACATTATCTTGACCTGATCTTCTGCTGTACACAGCTTCAAGTGATTCTCCAATGTTACCTTACGTTATCTCATTCATTTGACAGACCTCCTAATATGGACAGCTAGGCTCATACCACAGGCTGAGTTGCCAATATTATATAATGGATCACACCACTACTTCCATCAAAGCGCTAACTATTCATCTCAGCACAACACATGACACCAGTGGAATATTAGTCATTGGTAATGCAAGTGTGGATGTGGTAGAGGAAACAGTCAATCACTTTTCCACAGGCACCGTACAGATTTACGTAGAAATATAGAAGATAGGAGCAGGAGTAGGCCATTCGGCTTTTCGAGCCTGTTCCGCCATTTAATGAGATTGTGGTTGATCATCCAAATTCATTACCCTCTCCCTGCTTTTTCCCCATATCCCTTGATCCCTTTAGCCTTAAGAAATATATCTAACTCCTTGAACATATTTAAAATGAATTGGCCTCAACTGCCTTCTGTGGTAGAGAATTCCACAGGTTCACCACTCTCGGTGAAGAAATTCCTCCTCATCTCAGTCCAAAATGGCTTACCCCTTATCCTTAGACTGTGACCCCTGGTTCTGGACTCCCTGCCATCGGGAACATCCTTCCTGCATCTAGTCCTGTTAGAATTTTTATAAGTTTCAATGAGACCCCCTCTCATTCTTCTAAACTCTAGCGAATATAAGCCTAATCGACCCAATCTCTCCTCATACATCATTCCTGCCATCCCAGGTTATCAGTCCGGTGAATCTTCGCTGCACTCACTCCATGGCAAGAACATCCTTCCTCAGATAAGGCAACCAAAACTGCACACAATACTCCAGATGTGGTCTCACCACGGCCCTGTACAACTGCAGCAAGACATCCTTGCTCCTGTACTCTAATCCTCTCGCTATGAAGGCCAACATACCATTTGCCGCCTTAACCGCCTGCTGCACTTGCATGCTTACCTTCAGTGACTGGTGCACAAGGACACCCAGGTCTCGTTGCACTTCCCCTTTTCCCAAATTATTTGAATTTCATTGAAAATGGTTTTGTTCAGAAAGGAATTAATTAACAAAACTACTCATTGGCTTGGAAGGCACGTAGGAATGGATTACATGGGCTATCACATACTGTTGAACTGAGGATTATACAAATTTATTTCCGAAATTTGATCCATAAAGACTTGGCAATCTTTTTGTAGATCATTCAAGTACAGGGTCGGCATGAACCAAAAGCAGGTGACTTGAGTGAGGAATCAGCAAAGCAACATTGAAGAGGTTGATATTTATCTGAACAGATGATCAATGTGTTCCCATTCATTTGAAGAGTTGCACCCAGTATAAAGGGAGCATCCTCTAATTGAGCCTTTAATGATTCAGTACTGAATAAGGTGGAGTTTGAGGGGCTAGGGTCCAAGTTAAAAAGCAGAACCTCAAAAAAGGTAGTAATCTCTGGATTACTAACTACAGATTAGAAGGTTAAATGTATGGCTGAAAGAGTGGTGTGGGAGGCAGGGGTTTCAATTCATGGGGCACTGGCACTGGGCAAAGAGGGAGCTGTTCCATTGGGACTGGTTCCACTTAAACTGGGCTGGGATCAGTGGCCTGGCAAGTCAAATAACTAGGCTTTAAACAAATAAGGTGTGGGGGGTAGGGGTGGAGAAAAATCAAGAGTTCAGGTAAGGGTAAATTTATAAGTCTAAAAAGAGAAAAGTCAAGCTGGTAGAGCAGAGTAGTGATTTGGGTAAAAACAAGCAAAGTGCATCAGGAAGGGACAGAGAGCTTAACAAAGGTTACATCAGGGAAAAGTGGTAAAACTTATAATTAAAGTTATATCTGAATGCACAAAGCATTTGTAACAAGACAGAGGAATTAATGGCACAGAGTTAAATGGGTTTGATATAGTTGCCATTACAGTGATGTGGTTGCAAGGTGACCAAGATTGGGAGCTAAATAGTCCAGGGTACTTGACTTAGAAAAGACAGGCAACGTGGAAAAGGAGATGGGGCAGCCCTGATAATGGATGAGATAAAGACAGTAGTGAGGGAGGATCTTGGCTCAAAAATCAGGCTATAGAATCAGTATGGGTGGAGCTAAGAGATAACAAGGGGCATAAAACACTGGTGGGAGAAGTTTATAGGCCCCCTAATCATAGTATCAATCAGAAAATTAGAGGAGTATAACACAAAAGTAATGCAATAATCATGGGGGACTTTCATTTTCATATAGACAAACAAAATTGGCAAAGGTAGTTTGGAGGACGAGTTCATGGAATGCATTTGCAACAGTTTTCTAGAACAATAGGGCAAGGAATCAACTAGGGAACAGGCTATTTTAGATCTAGTGTTGTGTAATGAGACAGGGCTAATTAGTAATCTTATAAGTACAGGATCCTCTGGGGAAGAGTGATCATAATGATAGAATTTCATGTTGAGTTAAGTCCGAAACTAGGGTTTTAAATTTTAAAAAAGCCAATTATGTAGATATGAAGGGCCAGTTGGCTAAGGTAGATTGGGAAATTAATTTTTTTAAATATATGATGGTAGATAAGCAATGCCAAACATTAAGAAATATTTCATAATTCTCAACAAATATACAGTTCCTGGAGGAATAAAAACACTACGGGAAAAGTGGTCCTACCATGGCTAACTAGAGAAGTTAAGGACAGTATCAGATTAAAAGAAAGAGGGTTACAATGTTGCCATGAAGAGTAAGCTTGATGATTGGGAGAGCTTTAGAAAGCAGCAAAGGATGACCAGGAAATTGATAATGAGGGAGAAAATAGAATACGAGAGTAAACTAGCCAGAAATATAAAAACAGATTGCAAGAACTTCGACAAGTATGTAAAAAGGAAGAGATTAGCAAAAGTAAATGTGGGTCCCTTAGAAGCAGAGACAGGAGAAATTATAATGGGGAATAAGGAAATGGCAGAAACGTTAAACAAATATTTTGCAACTGTCTTCTGGCGGCTGTGCCTTTAACTGTCTATGCCCCAAGGTCTGGAATTCCCTCCTAAACATCTCTGTCCCGCTACCTCTCTCCTCTAAGTTGCTCATTATATCCTACCTCTGACCAACCTTTTGGTCACCTGTACTAATAGCTCATGTGGTTCGGTGTCAAAATTTTGTCAGACAACTCTCCTATGAAGTGCCTTGGGATGTTTTACTACATTAAAGACACTATATAAATGCAAGTTGTTATTGAGCTGCAGTGCAACACTTGTTCAAGTTTTCCAATATTGGTGGGCACCAAATTATCTCAACAGGAGGCGAGTTTGCATCAAGATTTTTTTCCATTTTTGGGACATCTGTCTGCAAACAAGTATTCCCCATCATGAATATCAACAAATCTAAACCAGGTTCTCAATTTTGTGACACAAACCTGAATTTAATACTCAAGCTAGCCTCAGCCCTGTCATTTGCTCCAAATGTCGATGCAATGATTCAAGCCAAGAGGTGCCAGGTATCGGGGAGCAGCGGCAATAGTAACTAAAACTTGTATTTTATCTATCGCGCCTTTTACGACCTCAGGATATCCCAGAGCGCTTTACAAGCATTGAAGTACTTTTGAAGTGCAGTCACTGTTGCAATGCCAGAAATAAAATCTAAATGGAAGCACCAATATGGTTTCAGTATGAAAACTTTATCCATTTCAATATAATTACTTTTGCTGAATGTGGCTCACACCAAATGCCAGGATATCAGATCAGGCGCATCATTTAAAATGGGATTGATACCCTTATCTACACCATGGGCTATCAATTCAATAAAACAGCATGACTACATACCGGAGTGTCTGATTTTTATATCGTCCTGCAATCTTATGGAAATTGCCCTCTTTTTTAGCTTGACATGATGCTATAAAACCCTTTGTGTCAGCGCAGCCCCCAGAATGGATCTCTCCACACACGTTCAGGTAATAGTAGTATTCATCAGTGGTGTCATCGCTCTTCTTTGGGACAACAACGTATGGACGGCTAGGGTCTGGACAAAACAATTTGAAACGGGAATATATTTAAAACTACAGCATCTAAAAAAGCCATTGAAATAAGCAGAAATAGTTGTCAGCTTTCAATCCACTTGGTTAAATATACATTATGTAAAACACAGCCTGCAACTTTGATTCTAAAGGCAGTGAATGGTAACTATAACTAAACTAATTAAATCCCATAAGACTTTCTCTCCAAATGGGAAAATTTGCTGTCAAAAGATAGTGCTTGGAGGCTCTCAAATATTTGAAGAATTAATCCAAGTTATATCCCTTTGTACTACATCTCAAGGTATGGTTCTAAACAACATTAACATTTCTGAGAAGACTCAAATTTTAGAGCAAGCTTTACCCAGATATGCGCTCGTTCCTTGTGGAAAATGTAAAGCTCAAGATATTTGATTGGATGTCAAAGTTTCAACTTTCCTGAATCTGATTATTTGACTTCAAAATCTATTACTACTGTTCACAAGTCAATAACTGCAGCCATTGCCATACCCTGCACTCAGTTGTAGCGCTAATAGTTCAGTTATCCCAGTATGCAGGGCTATAGTTATTAGCTTGTTCTTCTGCAAAGGGAGATGGAAATTGCCTATTTATCCTGTTTGAAAAGCAGTGCACCATTATAGAAATTTTAAACATTCAGGCCAAGGGTTTCCACTACTTTGCACTGGTTTTATCAGTGCAATTTGCCCGAAAATCGGCCAAACCAGCGGAAAAGTTGAGGAATTTTAAGCGCAAGTTACGTCCAGCAAAAATCGAGTTTTGGCAATCTTTTGCGTTGGTTTAAAAAATTGTGCTGGAAGCTGGCCCCTCCCACAAAAGTGGCCACCTCCACCCCCGACTGAATTAATGATATGGTGAGTGTCCACCAATTGCGGCTCTTCAAATTAATCTGGGGGGGTTTTTGGTGCAAAGGCAGTAGTAGGCACTTTTCAAAAGTTTATTTAAAAATATTTAATTCATTAAGAAACTGACTAGTGTACACCAATGAAACTAGTAAATGGCTCTGTATAGTTTTTTTAATTTTTTTTTTAAAGTCATTTTCAGGGATGTTAAAATCAGGTTACTCACAGGTGGTGGACTAGACACTTATTAAAAATGCTTATTTACTGTGATCAACCCATTTTCAGCTGGATCAATAAAACTGCACCAGGTCACCACTCTTAAATACATCGAGGAATATTTCTTAATGCAAGAAAAAAAAATAACAATTACGTTCTATTATGCTGCCCGTCTGGCTCATGGAAGATTCTTCGCTCGGTGATATGCAAATGAGTTTGAGGGGAAACTTGAGCCATAACTTCACTTTGGAAAACTAGCACAATTTCAAGCGCAATTTGTGCCCGGATTGCTGATTGCGCCCAAAGCGTAAACTCTAACCCTCAGTGTTAAGTCATGGAGTATTACATAGCATATATAGCACAGAAAGAGGCCATTCTGCAGGCATTTATGCTCCACTCAAGCCTCCTCCCATTCTTCCTGATCTAATTAACAGCATAACACTCTGCCCTTCTCCCTCATATGCTTATCTAGCCTCCCCTTAAATGCATCTATACTATTCACCTCAACTACTCCCTGCAGTAGCAGTGAGTTCCACATTCTCACCACACTCTGGGTAAAGAAGTTTCTTCCGAATTCCCCATTTGATTTCTTGGTGACTATCTTATATTGATGGCCTCTAGTTTTGCTGTTCAAGTGGAAACACTGTCGACTCTATCGAAACCTATTATTTTAAAGACCTCTATTAGGTCACCCTTCAACTTTCTCTTTGCAACAGGAAATAAAAGACCCAGCCTGTTCAACCTTTCCTATTAGGTATAACCTTGCATTTCTCATATCATCCTTGTAAATCTGGTTTCCACCCTCGCCAGTGCCTCAATATCCTTTTTATAATATGGCGACCAGGACTGTACACAGTACTCCAAGTGTAGTTTAACCAAGGTTCAATACAAGTTTAGCATAACTTGCCTTACTAACCTGCATCGCTACTTTGTGATTTGTGTATCTGTACTCCCAGATTCCTTTGCTGCTCTATCTCATTTAGATTCTTATTTTCCAAGTAATGTGATCTCATTTTTCCCCCCAAAAGGTAATACCTTACACTTATCTATGTTGAATTCCATTTGCCAATTATATACCCATTCTGCAAGTTTATTGTCTTGTAATCAGTTGCAGTCTTCCTCAGTGTTGAGAATCCCCACCCACCCCCAAAAATTTGGTGTCATCCGCAAATTTAAAAATTGTGTTTTTGATTCCAAAGTCTAAATCGTTAATATAAATTGTGAACAACAGTGGTACCAGCACTGATTCTTGTGGGACCCTACTTTCCACCTTCTGCCACTGTGAATAGCTACCCTTTACCCCTACTTTATGCTTTGTCTTGCAGCCAGCTAGCTATCCATTCTGCTACTTGTCCCGACACCACATGCTCTGACCTTATTGATTAGTCTATTATGTGGTACCTTATTGAAGGCCTTTTGGATGTCTAGATATATTACATCTATTGCATTACCCTTGTCTACTCGGTTACCTCTTCAAATAATTCAATGAGGTTGGTCAAGCAAGTCTTTCCCTTTTGAAATCCATGTCAACTATTCATTATATTATTTTTGGTTTCCAATTGTTTTTCTATTTTCTCCTTTAGTAGGGATTCCATTATTTTTCCTACTACCAATGTTAAGCTGACAGGTCTATAAATCCCTGGACATGTTCTAGCTCCCTTCTTAAAAATATAGGTATAATGCCAGCTATCCGCCAGTCCTCTGGCACTACACCTTTTTCTAATGAATTATTAAATAGGTGTAATAGTGCCTCTGCTATCTCTTTCCTAGATTCTTTTAAAATACGTGGATGCAATCCATCCAGGCTAGGGGTTTTATCCTCCGAGTCTGATTAGCTTATTTACGATTTCTTTTTTAATTTTAAATGCAGTTATATCATATATAATCTCCTCTTCTGACTGCATGTCCACCAGATCAGTCTCCCTATTCCCATCTACTTTTTAAAAAAAATTATGTGCTAGCAGAATTTACTATTTTGTTTTATGTTTTGATAAATTAATTTCAGTTCTTTGCCTTCCGAATTTTATTATTTTTCTACTTCTCCCGTAATCTCTTTGTATTCTTCCTCATCATGCTCTCCCTGCTGTCCATGTATATGTCCCTTTCCTTACCCTCAATTTTTCCCTTGTCTTTATTCATCCATGGTGTCTTATTAGTGTTTAGTTTGTTCTTGTTTTTTTAGTGGAGTGTATTTTTCCTGGGCTCTGTTGAACACCGTTTTAAATGTTTCCCATTGTGCTTCTACATCACTTGGTTGCCAATATTGCGGTTAATTTTATTTTCCCCAAGTTCTATTCTCAGCCCCTCAAAAATCAGCTTTTCTTCAATCCATTATCCTGGTTTTTGTCATGCTTATGTCCTTCTCAATTATTATCCTAAACCATATTATATTATGGTCACTATTGCCTAGATGATTCCCACCTTTAACTTCTCTTATCTGCTCTGGTTCATTCCCCATTACCAGATCTATTAGCAAATCCTTCCTTGTTGGGCTTCTTGCATACTGGGTTAGAAAGGAGTCCTGTACACATTGTAGGAACACCAGTCCCTTATCCCCCATGATGATTATTCTATGTTTTTTTACTTTTTCCCAATTTGTTTGCATATTTCTTCCTCCACCTCCCTTCCACTATTAGGTGGTCTGTAGACGACCGCTATTAGTAGGATTAATCCTTTTTTTTTTCTCTCATCTCTATCCACATGGATTCCATTTCTGGCTTACTGATGGTTGCATTCTTTTTTCTACTGCTATTATGTTATCTCTAATAAGTACAGCTACTCCACCGCCCCTTTTTCCCCCACTATCTTTTCTAAATATGTTACACAATGTTTAATTCTCAGTCCTGATTTTTCTGTAGCCATGTACGGATTAGACAAAATCAACATGGATTTATGAAAGGGAAATAGTGTTTAACAAACCTACTGGAGTTTTTTTTTTTTTTTTTTTTAAGGATGTAACTGGTAGAATAGATAAGGGAGGACCAGTTGATGTGGTGTATTTGGATTTTCAGTAGGCCTTTGATAAAGTCCCACGTTAAGAGGTTAGTGTGCAAAATTAAAGCACATTGGATTGGGGGCAATATACTGGCATGGATTGAAAATTGGTTAACAGACAGGAAAGAGTGTAGGAATAAATGGGTCTTTTTCAGGGTGGCAGGCGGTGACAGGTGGGGTACTGCAGGGATCAGTGCTTGGGCCCCAGCTATTCACAATATATATAAATGATTTGGATGAGGGAGCCAAATGTAATATTTCCAAGTTTGCTGATGACACAAAACTAGGTGGGATTGTGAGTTGTGAGGAGGATGCAAAGAGGCTTCAAGGCGATTTAGACAAGTTGAGTGAGTGGGCAAATACATGGCAGATGCAGTACAACGTGGATAAATGTGAAGTTATCCACTTCGATAGGAAAAACAGAAAGGCAGAGTATTATTTAAATTGTGATAGATTGGGAAATGTTGATGTACAAAGGGACCTGGGTGTCCTTGTACACCAGTCACTGAAAGCAAACATGCAGGTGCAGCAGTTAGGAAGGCAAATGGTATGTTGGCCTTCATTGCAAGAGGATTTGGGTACAGGAGCAAGGATGTCTTAGTTATACAGGGCCTTGATGAGACCACACCTGGAGTACTGTGTGCAGTTTTGGTCTCCTTACCCAAGAAAGGATATACTTGCCATAGAGGGAGTGCAGCGAAGGTTCACCAGACTAATTCCTGGGATGGCAGGACAGTCGTATGAGGAGAGATTGGATCGACTAGGCCTGTATTCACTAGAGTTTATAAGAATGAGACTTTATCTTTTTGAAACGTATAAAATTCTGACAGGGCTAGACAGACTGGATGCAGGGAGGATGTTTCCCCTGGCTGGGGGGGTCTAGAACAAGGGATCGCAATCTCAGGATATGGGTTAGGACATTTAGGACTGAGATGAGAAATTTCTTCACTGAGGGTGGTGAACCTGTGGAATTCTCTACCACAGAGGCCAAGTCACTGAATATATTTAAGAAGGAGATAGATAGATTTCTAGACACTAAAGGTATGGGGAGAGAGCAGGAATTTGGTATTGAGATGGAGGATCAGCCATGATCATATTGAATGGCAGAGCAGGCTCGAAGGGCCGAATGGCCTACTCCTGCTCCTATTTTTCTATGCCTCAGTAACCCAGATAATATCTGGTTCCTCGTAACGTATTATTGCCTCCAGTTCCCCCGTTTTATTACAGACACTGCATTGCTGTAGTCAGGGTAACTCTTAATAGCAGTTCCTCTCAATTTATTTTGAAACCATCTTTTTACAGTCCTGTTCTATAATAATTTATTCCTTGGCCATTTATGTCCTCCCTTAGTTTAGTCTGCCCCATGCTCTCCTTTCCCGTCTCGTTTATATTTAAGCTCGTTTCATTTCTTGTAGGTCCCTCTCCCCGTCTGACTAGTTTAAAGCCTTTGCCACCTCTCTATTTACCCTTTCCACTAGGACACTCGTACCACTCCGGTTTAGGTGGAGCCCGTTCCATCAGTAAACTCCTTCCTGTCCCAGTACTGCTGCCAGTGTCCCCTTTTTCCTGGGTACTGAACTCAGAATCCAGTAACCCCTCATCATTCAATCTAATTTTAGTGCATTGTACAGGATTTTGATCACTCCAATATGGTTTCAATTAAAAATAAGGTGTTACAAAAACACCTTAAAATGACTGTGGGTTTTCAATAGGTTGGTACAGAAAACATTGAGCTTCCTTGAGCCTACATGAGGAGTTGCACCACACAGACTAGGAAAGGCCCAGATTCAATTTCCGAGAATGCCACCATTATCCTCAACATCCCTGGGCAGCGGAAGAGGAAAAGGGAGAAAAGCAATGGGCCCTACTCTTGATCACTAATCAATGACCTCTGCTGTATGTGCATGTGTAGGGATGTTGGCGAGAGCAGAACCAGGCTTGCCAACATGCCCACATGTGGGCACACACTCACTTTTATGTTCACAAATAATGGTCACTTCCTCATGGCACCAAAGGAGGCAAGCACCCATGTGCCACATCAGCAAGGAATGCATTCAACCCTTCCCCCACCCCCATGCACACATATGTGCTAATCTCAGATTCAAGTCAACACTATTCCTGAAAGACCTTGCTGTCTTCTTTATCAGATTAAGATATGGTGGTGAAAGTATGATGAATCTGAAACAGCACTTTGTATAATCAGAGTACAGGAAACTCTCGATTTACCGGCACCTAAAAAAAAAATAACCGGAAATCTCTGTTAACCGGCAAAATTCAGGAGTAGGTTCAGGTAAGTTTTACTTCATATTAATGGCCGTTCCTGGATCTGTGGCTGTGTAACTGGGGTTCCTGCACCTGTTGCTAAGCAACAGACGCCTGGATCTTGTGGCCGGGGTTCCTGCACCTGTTGCTAAGCAACAGGGAAGCCTGGATCTGTTGCTGTGTACGGGGCTCTCGTGCCTTTTACTATACCTCTCTGTAATCCGGACTTTTTGATAAACCGGCACCACGCCGGTCCCGGATAAAAAAAAGTTTCCTGTACTTTAAAACTGTCAAAGATTTCAATTAAATATAGGTGTCTTAAATACTTAAAATGCTTCCCAAAACAACTAGTACAATAACTTAGTCTACATTTCTATCATCTTTTATGTCACTGCTCTAGACACCCATAGTTATGTCAACAGCTATTACAGTTGCATTGCCTGTGCAACCAATGATACATGTAATTATTCTGTAACAAAAAGGTACTTTTCTCACCTGTCATTGTGAGGGGAGTCAGGTCAATGGAGAGGTCATGCTGGTCACTCTTAAGCACGCAGCTATGGCTTTCTAGGTAATCTCTGGGACAGGCATATTCAGTAACCCATTCAATTTCATAGCGACAGTTAGTACTGGTAATCAGCTTGGGCTCTGTACCCTATTAAAACAAGAGCACATAATTTTCATTTAGTACATCAAGATTATAAAAAAGAATCAAAAATGCTAATTCTACAGCAGTTTCTAATACTGCTTGAAATGGTTGTAAACACCAAAAAGTTTTCATGTACACCAACTTCAAATGGAATTATAATATCAGTCCTAACAAAAATTTAAATAGGCCTCAAATTTACCCAGTTCACCATAATGGAATTACTTCAGAGATCTTAAATTCTCTCAAATTCAGAAAATATGCCTCAACCTTAGGAATAAATATTAAAAACTATAAAAATTCAAATCTACGTGCTGTGATGGAAGAAAATGTTCTAACCCACTGTGCCATCCAGGTTCCTCGTTAAACTACCCAGAGCAATAAATTTAGTGGAACCTTCATTATCCACCACGACATGGACTCCCTTGGGAGTTAATGGAATTGGACATTCCATCTCAACACATGTCCTAGAGGCATCAAGGGGGCATGCCATATTAGATTTAGTAATGAGTAGTGAGCCAGATTTAGTTAACAGCCTAACTGCGCGTGAACATTTATCCCATAGCGAGCATAACATGATCAAGTTCAACATAGCATGAGAAAGGGAGTAACGTGAAACAGCAGGGGACTTGGAGAAATGTTTTCACCCAGGAGGGTGGTGGGGGTCTGGAACTCACTGCCTGAAAGGGTGGTAGAGGCAGAAACCCTCATCACATTTAAAAAGTAATTGATTATGCACTTGAAGAGCCGTAAGCTACAAGGATACAGACCAAGTGCTGAAAAGTGGGATTAGGGTGGACAGCTCTGTCAGCCAGCACAGACAAAATGGGCCAAATGGCCTCCTTCTGTGCTGTAAATTTCTATGATTCTAGTAAGATTCTAGATTTGAGTAAGGCAGACTTCAAAGGGACAGAGACTGTCCACAGTAAACTGGGCAAATCTGTTAATCGGGAGAACAACAGTACTGCCCCCCGATTATCAAAATCCACAGCAAGGCCTTGGACAACGTGGACCACTTTCCATACCTCGGGAGCCAATGTCAACAAGGGCAGACGTCGATGAAGTCGAACACCGCCTTCAGCGTGCCAGTGCAGCCTTCGGTCGCCTGAGGAAGAGTGTGTTTGAAGACCAGGACCTCAAACCCGGCACTAAGCTCATGGTCTACAGAACAGCAGTGATACCCGCCCTGCTGCATGCCTCAGAGACAATGGACCATGTACAGCAGGCACCTCAAAGCACTGGAGAGGTACCACCAACGCTGCCTTCGCAAGATCCTGCAAATCCATTGGCAGGATAGGCGCACCACCGTCAGTGTTCTTGCTCAGGCCAACCTCCCCAGCATCGAAGCTCTGACCATGCTCAATCAGCTCTGATGGACGGGTCACATTGTCCGCATGCCCGATACGAGACTCCCAAAACAAGCGCTCTACTCGGAGCTCCGGCATGGCAAGAGAGCCTCAGGTGGGCAGAGGAAACGCTTCAAGGACACCCTCAAAGCCTCCTTGAAAAAGTGTAACATCCCCATCGACACCTGGGAATCCCTGGCCCAAGACCACACAAAGTGGAGGAGAAGCATCCTGGAAGGTGCCGAACACCTCGAGTCTCTTCGCCAGGAGCAAGCGGAAGCCAAGCGCAAGGAGCGCACGTCAACCCAAGCACCCCACCCACCTGCCCCTTCAACCACCGTCTGCCCCACCTGTGACAGAGACTGTAGGTCCCGCACTGGACGCATCAGTCACCTGCGAACTCATTTTTAATGTGGAAGCAAGTCATCCTCGGTTCCGAGGGACTGCCTAAGAAGAAAGCGACAGATGATCAGTGGGAGATGTTCAAAAAAGAATTGAATGTGATACAGAACCAGTTTATACCCAAGGGGCAAGAGCTCTACTTGCCAAAAAGTCACAGACAACTAAAGTAGTGAAGGACAGCTTAAAGCAAAAAAGTATACAAAAATGCAAAAAAAATTGCACAGATTCTGGCAAATGGGAAAGATACAAAGACCAGCAAAGGGTCACAAAACAGATAGTAAGAGCTACAAAAAGTGAGTATGAAAGGAAACTTGCAAGGGATATTAATATAATTGTAAAAAAAAATATTTTATGAAAAAAGAGGGTAGTCAGGAGCAATGTTGGCCCCTTAAAAACTGAAAGCGGGGATATCAATGATAAAGAAATGGTGGACATGATTAATAATTACTTTGCAGCAGTATTTACAGTAGAGGAAGAGGATAGCATAACAGAAATCCCAAGGAAACTAAATCAGGGACAGGGACGCAATAAAATTAAAGTAAAAACAGTAATGCTGAAAATAATGGCACTAGAGTGACAAATCCCCAGGACCAAATGGTTTTCAAGGAAGTAGGTGAGCACATTGCAGATGCCCTAACTATAATCTTCCAAAGTTCTCTCGATTCAGGAACCATTCCTTTAGATTGGAAAATTGCGCATGTCACTCCGCTATTTAAAAATGGAGAGAGAGGGAAACCAGGGAATTATAGACCAGTTAGCCTGACATCTGTTGTTGGGAAATTGCTAGAGTCTATAATTAAAGGAAAGGGTGACTGAACACCTCGAAAATTTTCAGTTGATCAGGAGAGCCTGCATGGATTTGTGAAAGATAGGTCAAGCCTGACAAACCTGATGATTTTTTGAAGAGGTGACTAAAGTAGTGGACTGGGGAATGTCTATGGATGTTATTTATATGGACTTCCAGAAGGCATTTGATAAAGTCCCACATAAGAGACTGTTAACTAAGGTAGAAGCCCACAGAATTGAGGGCAAATTATTGACCTGGTTAGGGCTGGCTGAGCAGCAGGAGACATGGAGTAGGGATTACAGGCAGGTACTCAAATTGGCAGGATGTGACTAGTGGTGTCCCGCAGGGATCTGTGTTGGAGCCTCAACTATTCACAGTATTTATTAACGACTTAAGATGATGGCATGGAAAGTCACATACCCAAATTTGCCGACGACACAAAGATAGGTGGAATTGTAAGCAGTGTTGATGGAAACACAAAATTACAAAGGAGTATCGACAGATTAAGTGAATGGGCAAAACTGTGACAAATGGATTTCAATGTAGGCAAATGTGAGGTCATCCACTTTGGACCTAAAAAGGATTTAACAGGGTACCTTCTAAATGTCGAAAGGCTAGAAACAGTGGAGGTCCAAAGAGACTTTGGGGTCCAGGTACATAGATCATTAAAATGTCATGAACAGGTACAGAAAATAATCAAAACGTCTAATGGGATGCTGGCCTTTATATCTAGAGGAATAGAATACAAGGGGGTAGAAGTTATGCTGCAGTTATACAAAACCCTGGTTAGACCACACCTGGAGTACTGTGAGCAGTTCTGGGCACCACATCTTAGGAAGGATATATTGACCTTGGAGGGAGTGCAGCGTAGGTTTACCAGAATGATACCCTGACTTCAAGGGTTAAGTTATGAGGAGAGATTACACAAATTAGGGTTGTATTCCCTATCATTTAGAAGGTTAAGGGGTGATCGGATCGAAGTTTTCAAAATATTAAAGGGGATAGGGTAGGTAGAGAAAAACTATTTCCGCTGGTTAGGGATTCTACAACTCGGGGGCATAGTCTAAAAATTAGAGCCAGACCTTTCAGGATTGAAATTAGGAAACACTTCTACACACAAAGGGTGGTAGAAGTTTGGAACTCTTTCCATAAATGGCAATTGATGAAAGATAAAATTGTTAATTTTAAATCGGAGATTGATAGCTTTCTGTTAACCAGAGTTATTAAGGGATAAAGGCCAAAGGCGGATATATGGGGTTAGGTCGCAGATCAGCCATGATCTCATTGAATGGCTGAGCAGGCTCAAGGGGCTGAATAGCCTCTTCCTGTTCCTAACACCCATCATGCAAACCAAGCTTTGAACCTCCTTTTGTGGCGCAGAGTTAAACCATGCCAGAAAACCCTATTTAAGAGTCACGCTTGATCGCACCCGGTCATATAGACCTTGGGAAGAAACTAAAGAGTAGGGTCAACTTGATCCAGAAACTCGCCGGATCCACATGGGGGGCAGACGCTCAAACCCTCCATACAGCAGCACTTGCCCTGGTGTACTCTACAGCAGAGTACTGCTCTCCAGCATGGCTATCAAGTCCACATAGTAAATCCCTGGATATCCAGCTGAATTCCACGAGAATTATCACTGGTACGCTTTTATTAACACCAACACCTTGACTGCTTGCGCTTGCAAACATCACACCAACGCCGCAAATATGTAGTCTCCAGAGAATACAACCACTACACCAGCAAAGACATGCCAATCCAGGCCAGCTTGAACAACCTATCACCAACCTGTCTCAAATCTAGAAGGCCATTTTGGACCGTTGCCGAAGCCCTTCAGCGATCTCCCCTCAGCCTTGATGACCGATGGCGAAATGCTTGGAAGAACTGACATGTGGAATGCATTCCTTAGAGGACCCCATAGTACAACCTGAAGGATCAAACCTTCTTCGCCAACAGTGGACAACCATCAGCTGCCTCAGAACCAGTCATGGTAGATGCTGCCATCTTCTCCCATAGATGGGAGATTAAAGCATCCCCATCATGCAAATGTGGAGCTCCTCATCAGATCCTGGAGCACATCATTGAGCACTGCCTTCAGAGGAAATTCGAAGGCAGCCTACAAGATATCCACGCTGTTACACCAGAAGCTTTTGCCTGGATATCTGACTTGGATATGGACATCTGATACCGACATTTGATTTGCTACTAGCATACGAAAGATGATGGAAATTGGTAGATAATCGAGGTTCCATTGTATTGTAATATTGGTCCTTAATTCACGATTTCAATTTTCATCTCTTGGCACACTATTTAAATTGCTAATGCCAGTTCAGCAAATTTTCACTTCTTCCTCCACACTCTGTCAGTTAAGACTCAGCGTTCTGCTTTAATGACCAAAGGAAACTATCTTTCACGAATTTTTCCTTGTTAAAAATAACTTTCTGGCAACCTTGATTTCCACTAAAAGTCTACTGGACAAATCAAGAACCTGGATAATTGGAGTGGAGATAACAGCAGTTCCACCGTACTCTCTTCACAAGTCAACTGCTGTCTTGGTTAGACTGGCTTTGGCACAGCAATGCTACTGCAGTCCTCAAAAATGGTTAAAAGTAGGTTGGCTTATCATGAAGGCTAATTGGCAACAAAATAAACAATGCAAATAATTTGCTGGGGCTGGGAAAGCTGGCAGTTTCCGTCACCATTACAAATTAAAGTGTGACTGGTTTTTGAAATGAATACTGTAGAATCCAAATTTAGGTTTGTACAAAATTCAGAATTTTTCATACCAGGATTTAATAATTGCATATTACATGCATAGAGTGTACATAATTTCCCAATTTACAAAGGATAAATAATTTAACTAAACAAAGGTTATCTTCTGTAGAAATACTATAGGAAGCATATGAACTTGAAACAAAATCTGGTCTGGTCAATTAAGTGCCAAAACTCCCAAAGAGAAGGTCACTAAACAGTTCTGGAGGTAGGCACCACCCTCTTGCAACAGTTAGTCTGGGTATCAAATGAAAAATCTTAAAATAGTAAGATGTTCTACTATGGAGGCAGAATTGGGCAGATATCAAATAGCCCCAATAAATTAACAGCACCAACCACTATGAAAAATGTATGATCAAAATGCTTCCTTCAGTTTATGGAGGTTATGAGCTTGCGAGGGAAACAGAATTGTGCTTTTCCTCCATCATCCTCACCTCACCCCAGAAAAGACCAGCTTTCATCTTTAATACAAATACAAATGCTTTCAGCCCTTGTCTACAAACCTCTCTTCTCCCAGAGGGGCAGATTAACATAATGGTGACTGCAGGTTTATGATCGCCACAAAACGCTGGTGACTTCTCATCTCCAGTATATTCTTTGGCATAGTGAAGTACTAACCTGAAACAAATTGAAGAATGTAGTTAAAATCTCAAGCCTTTTGAGGTTTACTTGTACAAGGTGATATTATAACTAGTTTTAAAAAAAAGCATGTTGAAATTTGAAAAAAGGGCTCATGACACAAAGACCAAAGCAATTATTTGAGAAAAACAAGGGTTAGGAATACTGCTGTGTTTATGATCTGCAAAGTTAGCACAGTTCTTTTACTTTGCTAATTCTCTCTCCTTCAGAAGAGGTCAACTCCTTCCTGGGGTGCAGTTCCATGGGCACCAGCTCTTCAATGCCATGTCCATGAAGCCATTATTACTGAGCAAGTCTTGACAGCAAGTATTTGGATACAGGTAGCATCACAGCAGTGTGTAATCCAGTCCTCACCACCTACAGGAAACTCTCTTTTAACCGGCACCTAAATATCCAGAAATCTCAACCGGCAAAATTCAGGAGCAGGTTCAGATAATTTTACTACATATTAGTGGCCATGTAACCAGGGTTCCTGGATCTGTGGCCGTGTAACCAGGGTTCCTGCACCTGTGGCCGTGCAACAGGGACTCCTGGATCTGTGGCCGTGTAACCGGGGCTCCTGCACTTGTGGCCGTGTACAGGGCTCTCGTACCTTGGTAAGTATACCTCTCTGTAATCCGGACTTTTTGATCAACTGGCACCACACCGGTCCCGTCGGTGCCGGATAAAAAAGAAAGAGCTTCCTGTATATCACACACACATTTAGTAGAAGTCGTCTGATGCCCATCGCAAGTGGGAAATAAATTTAGTCCATTTTCTCCCGGGGTGCCAAAGCCAAGTTTAGCACTTCTTCTGCCGTCCCTGCTGAGATCGGCTAACAACACAGTCCTGATAGTTAAGCTGCATTTCTTCTTGTTTGAATGGCTCAGTTGCTCACTAACAGCATTAGAAGGTTTAAAGTCGCCTTTTCAACAGTTTACCCAACTTCTCAATAAAAATGCCAACATTGCATATCAAAGCTACTCCTAGGATACAACAGTGGGTGAAAATAATGAAGTGGTAGAATCCCTTTTGTTCCAAATTTTGACTTCTCGGATGTTCTACAATGAACCGCGGTGAAAGGGCACGCGAGGAGTGTGCAAGGGGGGTAGGGACCGAAGAGAGTAAGCGCATTCACGCGGGAAAGCACAGAGAGCAACATAAAAAAAAAAGAAGGACGGAGAAAACAAGTAGAGAGAGGGCGAAGAAAAAAGATTGAGGAACTGGAAAGAAAAAAATATCAAGAGTTAAGTCAAGTCAAGATTTAATTGGTAAAGGCCCCTGGGTACATGACGTGTGGAGACCAAAGGGTAGTGAAATGAAACCTCAACAAGTGTACAATGATAAAGAATTCAATTGGGGAAGTGCAATTATCTCCATTACAAGATTAAAATAGCATGAAAACTAGAAATCTTGGACAAAGCTCACTGTATTTCCAGAAACTGAGAACTCGCTGTGCACAGCGCCTACTATACAAATACAAAATGCAGAGTGCATTTCAAATGGGGTCCCCGCTGTGTTCTGTCCTAAATTAACTTTACAACTTTTTATATAGTATACTTAAAAGCACAATCAAAACAAAAGTTTACTCTACTTCAGAACTGCATTGGACACACATTGGGCCAGATTTTATAGGAGAAATAAACGGTGGTTGGCGGAGAGGAACTTCCAATGCAAAAGCCCACAGAAAGACTTTGGGCAAGTGCAAGTCCAACGGCATTCGTTACTGACCACATAATCTGGCCCATTTACACCTTTCATCGCGAACTGTGCAGTTCCAGACTGTCTGGCTCATCATTCACGACATCAAAGATACGGAGTCTTTTTTTTTCTTCCAATACAGGAAACTTTGATTTATCCGGAGGTTGTATGTCCGGAGACCTCGATCTACCGGCAGAAATCAGGAGCCGTTTTGTTAGGTTTTTTTTTCTTCTCGTAGGTTTTTTTTCTTCTCGTGGCTTTGTTTTCAACAGTCGGGCTCTGGAAAGTCTCTCTGAAGCTGTTGCTAAGCTACAGAGATGCTTCCAAGGTACGGGCCGACTGTTAACAAGCTGTTGCTAAGCAACAGTGTTTGTTGTCAGATACGGAGATGAAAATCTTCGTATGCTTCAATATTAACTTTGTATGTCCGGCAGTTTTGATAGATCGGCAACAGCTCGGTCCCGTCGGTGCCGGATATAACAGTTTCCTGTATATCAGTCTGCATAAAAAACATGAGTGTGCTCTGCAGTGCGGTCTTCATTGCTCTGGAACATCAGTAAGAGATCAAATTCTGCATTCCAAATCTGCGCACACATACCAACTTCCAACTGCCATTAGTCAAGCTAATAGGATTGCTAGTGACAAATTGAAACACCTCCCTTGTAGGGGTCTCCACAATGCTGCAGAAACAAACTGCTATGTAGCTGGTGGCCAGAATCTCTGGTTTCATCTACAGATGCATCATTGTAGTATTGCCAACATTTTGGTGGAATGGCAATGTTGCCACTCATTTGTGTAGTAGCTTCAGCAACTCCATTTGCAATCCACAGCCAGTTAAGCAGCCTCAAATTTGCAACCGGATTGATCAGGGAGGTAACAGAAGTGGCCCCAAGTTGAGATTCCAAAATCTCTCTTCCATTCTTTGCACCACCCCCTCTCCCTCCCAATTATGTCAACTACCCAAACAGCAGTAAAGAGTGTACAAAAAGACCTGTGTCTGAATATACCCACAATGAACATGCATGCATTCATTTGCCTTGCATTTAGTCGCCAGTCAAAATGTCTAAGCAATTTCCACCCCCATGTCAATCCCATGTTTATTTCCACTTATCTGTAGACTTAAGATAGTGGACCCAGAGGATGGAGACAATGGCCAGGATTTTGCAGTCAGCAGTGAAGTGACAGCGCTTGCCGCTGACCTCTAAGAAAGCTGTCCACAAAGTATTGATTTCCACTTTCTGTAGGGGATCTGTGGTGTTCAGCAAGAGTGATGATTCTCTCAGACAGCAAATCAGGAAGTAAAAAGCAAGTTTCATTATTCACTTTTTAAATAATTTTACAGAAAGCAAAATAAAGATTAGGACATACACATGGGATTAAGGCAGAAGCTGAAATATCAAAATTTTAAAAATATATTTTTAAAAAAATTTGGAATTAGTCAGCAAATTACACTCCACAAAATAAAATTCGCTTTTCAAGGCCAGAGAAGTTGTTCAGCAGTAATTATGACTTAGCACGCTATTAAAAAGTTACACCTCCTTCAATAGGTTTAATTTTTTCAACAGCGGGAATAGTCCATAAAAAGTTGAAGTTCATGTCAAATCATTGATTTCTAATTGATTCCATCTGTGAAGACTGCAACAGCGCACCCTGTGGAGGAGCAGGGTATCACCGACAGCAACTTCCAGGTGTCCACAACTAACTGCACATCTGCGGATGCCATAAGTTGCTATCAGTTTCACAGAGTAATGACTGCAAGAGCGCCAACAGTTTTGCCACCACTACAACCGCAAATTCCGCGCCAATATACACCATTCTAAAGATTCCAGAGAAAGTTAGAGTAAGGAAAATATGGTTGTTAAATACATTGGGTTACTTGTAAATTATCATAGAGCTCCATTCAAAGATAAAATGTAGTTTGGATTAGGAAAGTTGCAAAGCAACTCTGACTAAAAGTGTATCAGAACATGAGAAAATGCAGGCTTAGCATAGTATAAAAGGAATAGTAAAACATTATCCTGGTGTTCTTTCGTATCCAACATCTTACAAGAAATTCATTGATACATTTACGAACATTCAATTACAGTAGCTCTCACTTCATTATATCATGGCCTCAGATAGCTCACTACAAAGAATCCAATTATCAGAATTCAGGTTACAGTTGAAGGTTTACACTAAGTGGTTTCTATGTAATCACAGGGTAAAAGCAGCTCCAACTTTTAAAAATATATTGTATAAACGCATGCAGTCAAGTGTCGTACTTGGAATTCTGAAGTTGTACTGCATACCTGTCTTTACCAACCAGTTTTAAAGCAGCTGTTGGTCGGCCAACATCAAATGCGGTCAATCCTTTCAATAAGCAGGCACTGCTGCCAGGTTTACATGCTGAGGTTTTCCCTGAAGGAGCTGGCAATTAAATAGACACAAATATACTATTAAAATTAGCAGAACTGAGAACTCCCCAATGGCACTGTATTATCTCATTTCAAAGTTATAAAGTATTGCAAAGTATTTACAGGCCATTCAACAGGTCCATGCCCCATACGAGCCTCCTCCCACCTTACCTCATCTCACCCTATCAACATATCCTCCTATCCCCTTCATGCACTTATCTAGCTTCACCTTGAATACATCTATGCTAGTCGCCTCAACTACTCAGTGTGGTAGCGAGTTCCACATTCTAACCACTCTGGCTAAAGACATTCCTCCTGAATACTGGATTTATTAGTGACTATTTTATATTTATGGCCCCTAGTTCTGGTCTCACCCACAAGTGGAAGCATCTTTATATCTACCCTATAAAACCCTTTCATAATCTTAAAGATCTCTCAGTCTTCTCTTTTCTAGAGAAGATAACCCCAGCCTACTTTGATATGTATAACACCTCAGTTCTGATTACCTTCTCCAGTGTCTCTATATCCTTTTCATAATAACAGAGACTAGAACTGTTCACAGTCCTCCAAGTGTGGTCTAACCAAGGTTCTATACAAGTTTAACATCACTTGTCTGCTTTTCAATTCTATCCCTCTAGAAATAAACTCGTGCTTGGTTTGCTTTTTTTTTTTTTTTTAAATGGCCTTATTAACATGCGTCGCTACTTTTAGTGATGTGTATCTGTACCCCCCAGACCCCTCTACTCCATTTAGACACTTATTTTCCAAGGAGTATGTGGCCGCCTTATTCTTCCTATCAAAATGTACTACCTCACACTTAGCTATATTGAAATTAATTTGCCAATTACACGCCCATTCTGCCAGTTTATTAATGTCTTCCTGTATTTTGTCACAGTCCTCCTCTCTTAACTACAACCCCTCAATTTGGTATAGTCTGTAAATTTTGAAATTGTACTTCAGATTAGAGTCAAAATAGTTTATGTAAATGCTGAACAACAATGATCCCAGCACCGATCCTCGCAGAACATCACTTCCCACCATTTGCCAGTCTGAGTAACTACCTTTAACCCCTACTCTGTTTTCTGTTTTGTAGCCAGCTTGCTATCCATTCTGCTACTTGTCCCCTGACTCTACATGTTCTGACCTTAGTCACGAGTCTACTATGTGGTATCTTATCGAAGGCTTTTTGGAAATCCAAACATATTGCGTCTACTGCATTACCCTTATTTCCCCTTTATATTACTTCTTCAAAGAATTCAATAAGGTTGGTCAAGCATGGCATTCCCTTTTGGTATCTGTGCTGGCTACCAATGTTCCCTTTAAGCTGTGCGACCACGCAGCACTCTGCAGCTCCCACACAGCCGGCTCACCGGCTTTTAAATAGGAAAAACCGCGCATGCGCTGTATTTTGAATGGGCCACACAGGGCCGCGCACCCAAAACAAAAATTGAAGGAAAATATAAAGGGAACATTGCTGATTGTATTATATTTTCAGTTTCTAGATGTTTTTCTATTAAATCTTCAAGTAAGGATTCCATTACCTTCCCTACCACCGATGTTAAGCTAACTGGTCTATAGTTCCCTGGACTTGTTCTATCTCCCATATAGGAATCACATAAGCTGTCCGACAATACTCTGGCACTATTCCCTTTTCCAATGAATTTTTATTTATATATATGTAATAGTGCCTCTGCGATCTTCTCCCCAACTTTTTAATATGCGCGGTTGCAATCCATCCAGACAAGCGGTTTTATCCTCTCTTGATTAGTTTATGAATTAGCTTCCCCCCCTTCCATGTCCTTATATCGGTTTTGATTTCCCAAGAGACAATAAGGGATATTATATTATATTATATTATATTATATTATACAACTGCAAGTTGGTGTCAAAATAAATGAGGTACAAGGTTCATAAACTATGCAAGCTAGAGAAATTCATTAGCTGAAATGAAATGTTAACTGACCTATATCTCTACAAATATTGATATAGAAGTCATCATCCTCAGGGGAATCAACCAAATAGCCTCCAGAATTCTTTATCAGTGGATTTAAATCACGTTTCTTCCCATCTTCATCAAACACATAACAGGGAACCTTAAAAAACATGTTAATTTGTAAGCAAAGGTTAATAAAAGTGTTCTTAAAGCTTAAATGAAGAACGTCTATGGAATATTTAGTGAACATGTGACAATTAGACCAGTCAACAAACATTGCACAAATATAAAAACTGGTAACAGTTTACACAAACCGCTGCTTTGATGAATGCATGCTCCACGCAGGAAACCTCATTCATCAGCTGCGCATATCAGGAAATTGAGGGTGTAATTCCTGCAATCTTCCGTCCATTAAAATTAAATAGATGGAAAATGAGGTGAGCATTCCTGCAATTTTCTGATGTACATTCCCCAAGAGGCACCTCTACATTTTAGGGTGGAGAAAAATTGGCCTTAATGCATTTGGAAATTTTTCAAACAGGTGGGGATAAGACTTTTTTTTTAATAAAAAGGCCTATTCGCATTGATCATTTTGAAGAGCCCGCTTCAAAACGGCACGTGAAAAATATACTGGAAACCACCAATACCTAATGCAAATCAGCTTTCAGCTATACAGATCACATAGCTTCAAAATGTCAGCAACTCTGACAGACTCAACTGAAGCCTGTTCATTACAAACGTTGAACAGCAAGTGGTCCAGTGAAATGAGTACCACCATTTTCTGAACCGTCATAAATGATCACAAGTATTTGATTTCAACATTTCAAGTGCTAAATGGAAAGCCATTACCAACAATCTTGTCATTTTACTTATACAAGTGTGGCTACATCTGCCAATAAAGATTAATTTTGAATGTGGAATATATATTTCACATAACTCATTCAATGGAGAAGATTTCAATCATCTATGCTACAGTGTTAACAGTTTAAAACTCAATTAAGAACATAAATAGGAGGAGTAAGCCAATCGGCCCCTCGAGCCTGCTCCGCCATTCAATAAGATCATGGCTGATCTTCTACCTCATCTCCACTTTCTTGAACTATCCCCATATCCCTGGGTTCCATTAAATATTCAAAAATCTATCGATCACTGTCTTGAATATACTCAACGACTGAGCCTCCACAGCTCTCGGGGGTAGAGAACTCCAAAGATTCACCACCCACCAAGTGAAGACATTTCTCATCAGTCCTAAACGGCCAATCCCTTATTCTGAAACTGTGACCCCTGGTTCTAGACTCCCCAGCCAGGGGAAACATCCTCTCTGCATCTACCCTGTCAAGCTCTGTAATAATTTTGTATGTTTCAATGAGATCACCTCTCATTCTTCTAAATATAGGCCTAGTCTACTCAACCTGCCCTCAATGTAACCCCCCCGATCCCAGGAACCAGTCTGGTGCACTCCCTCTATGGCAAGTATATCCTTCCTTAGGTAAGGTGCACAATACTCCAGGTGTGGTCTCACCAGGGCCCAATATAATTGCACTAAGACGTCTTTACTCTTATACTTGGAAAATGTCCACTCTCCATACAGTCATTTTCTTCATTAATTATAGCCCCCTTGGGAATTTAAACTCAGATTCGATTGTTAACATAATAATTCTAAATCAAACCAACCAATGTAAGGAAGTTGCATTTACCTCTTTCATAGGGTTGAAGGTGCTCTTCTTACAAGCTACAAAACTCTTCCATTCGAAGTAGTGGACACATTCAGAAGTTGCCACAAATTCAGGGGTACCCTGGTTAAACAATTAAAATGAATTAGGATCAGAATTATCCTAACTGGCAGGATGATGTTAAATAACAAAGCTGCTCTTTGGTAGCAAACAGTTTGAAACAAGGCTGGCAATGAGCAAATATTAAACACAAATTGATGCAATACCAGCAAATGGGCAACAGTGGAAACCTTAAAGTGTGAAACAGCTTTGGTTAAGTGAACAGAGTATTCTCTCAAACTGCTCGCCACCTTTTAAAAACATCCTCAAAAGCCACGTTTCCGACCAAGCTTTCAATCCTCCTCCATGGGCCAATGTCCTTCCTCTCATCTATCCCTAGTTATTATCTGTCCTCGTGCTGTAATGCACCCCAGGACATTTTCTATGTGAAAGGAACTATAAAAAATTAAGTTGCTGTTATTGAGATCAAATCATTTGCTTCAGGACATGTACAGTCAAGACAAATATTGCAATTTCTAAGCATTTTCCAAAAGCAAACTCAATACTGGAAAGAGAATATTTCCCACTTTTGTTTCCCAAGCACAGTACAAGCCAGTGCAGTGAGTTAGGTTCAGACGAGCACTCCGTATTGGACTAGCGTGATCTTTTCCATCTTCCCCAGACAAACCATTCTTATGGCCGCTGCAGGAGGTAAGTTAGCAATTTAGCGCCAATTACAGGCAGTTTTGTACTATGAATTCAGACCCATTAGGAATTGGGTCGAGACTGCCCAAACCAATGTCATATCGGGCCATTACATCCTGATAATGTTCAACCCATCTGTCTTGGCTGAACTTACTGTGACCTCAGTCCCAATTGGTTGAGCAGACTGCACAAGCTCCTCAGATTGGTCATTAAAAACAGAAGCTCAAAATTTGGACTCCACATTATACCAATTTTAAATTGGAAACTAAGATAGTAAAGATTAACTTTTTTTTGAAGTTTATTTCTAAATTTTGCTACTTATTAGCTATATTTGACTCCATACATGCATCTGGATAGCATGAAGTCCTCAGTCAATCCAGTATTAAAAGAAAAATCTTTTCATCTATTCATGGATATTTAATATCAGCCCTGACTGAAATCTCTAGCAAATTGATCCTTGTGTCAGAGATTAAATTTTGCAAGAAAGAAAATGGATGAAGCTATACAGAGCTTCACACGTATGAAGACCGCACATGGGGTTCTAGAATGCCTGCCAGAAATGCATAAAATCTGTCACGTGAATCCTGCTTTGGTTTTACTTCAACAGGAATTCAAAAGATTAATGTTCACAGACCACTTTTATGTCAAGCACCCTCTAGTCTGCATCTGAAATAATCGGAGTAGAATATTGCAGCAAAATAAAATTGCTTAGTCATTGTAAAAGCTACTACAGTATAGAAACACAGATGGACACAATTTGAACAGCCAGCTCTGACCAGTTCTATAAAAACCATTCACATGACTCAACCGATGTTATCTTTAACAACCACACTTGATCTTCAAACAACACATCCTCAACAGCCTACTTAAATGTTAACCTATGTTCTAATCTGCTACATAGTCATATGATGATGACACAGCAAACCACATACTCACCAAGGTTTTCCCACATAAGAAATTGATGCTGCTTTGGACAGTCTGAAAGGAGTTTTGTTCTGAACACTTCTGGGTAGTGTTGTACTCAAAATGATGTACACCCCTGCTCCTTAGTACAAAATCACCTACAGGAAGCAATAAACATGTTAACTAAATTAATTCAGTGCTTATGATATGTAGTTACTATATTAAACTTGCATTCACAGGACATCATTAACGCTGAAAAAAACATTCCAAGAGGTGCAAGAAACAAATGACTACCAAGTCGATGATGATGATGATGAGGAGGAGGGCCAATCAAAAACTTGATTGAAGAGGTGGGTTTTAAAGAGGGTCTTAAGCAGAGGGGTGGAGAGGCAGGCAGGATTTGGAAGGGAATTACAGAGCATGCGGCTTTGAGGGCTGAAGGTACAACCACCAATGGTGGGGACCATTGACAAAAGACGAGCACTGAAAAACTAGATCACTGATCTTAGAAGTGCACTGGCTGTTCTTTCATGAAGGTAAAATCGTGAAGCTAGCTGACCCAATTAGGAAACTCTTGCCTGCAGGCCCCTTTTATGAAATTTTAGATTGCAGCCTGATGATCTTCCTTTCTGGTGTCCTAGAAGATGCTTTCTGTCTTTTGTTTTGGTAATTAATACAAGGTTCAGCAAAGGGCCACCCATGTCTTAGGCCCCTTTCAATTGGAATGTGCCAATTTGTGCACACAATAGGAACAGTTATTAAAGATAGCCTCAAGTTGCATCTGTGTGTTGAGATCAAGGCCTAGAAATTCACTACAGCCCCGTTTAGGGTGCCAGCCTCGCCAGGGCGCTAAAAGTAGCGCCCCAGAAGCAGTCGCAGCCGCCCGCCGGAAATTCAGTTGGCGCGCCCCAGAGGGAAACGCGGCGCTACTGGAGGCGCCCCGCATCCCTCTTGGGGCGCTGCAACTGAATATCGCTGCGCAACGTGCCGCAGCGTCGTCGCGCTGCAGTACTGCAGGCCTTCCTCCCCTTCTTAAAGGGGAGGGGCCTTGTGCAGCGCGATCTGGGGCCCAGCTGGGCCCCCGAGGATCGCGAGTGCCGGCAAAAGAGCTCGGTACCGAGGAGAAGTGCCGGGCTCTTGGAACGCAGTCGGCACTCTGCGGGGGGGACGGCAGCGCGGAGGTGCGCTGGCAGGCACGGCCAGCAACAAAAATGGCCGCCCCGCACCTCCTTTAATTAGCGCCTCTACCGCCGCAGGTAGGCCCTCCTGAACCGGTCAAAAATAGCGTCCGGCGTTAAAGCAGAGGGCGCATCTAAATATCGCAATCGGGGCATTAGCGGGGCGCTGCGCACACCGATGAAGTCATCGGTAGCGGCACAGCGCTAACGGCTAGCGCCGCCATTAGCGTCCCGCTGAATTTAGCGGGAGGCGTGGCCAGTGGCTTCCAACCCACTTAGTGCCCTCTTAAGGCGCAGCCCACTGAATTTCTAGGCCCAAATCTTTTCTGCTTCATCAGACATCTCAACTTCATCTGCTACCCAGATATGCTTCATTGTACTATGAGGAGTTTTGTTTACTGCTCATACAGCTCAATATTAAAACAAAAAGCTCGAGTTCACATTAAAGAACCTACAGAACAACCGAGTGGAGAAAAACTCCTTTTATAGGACACAGCAAAAGATACATACAGTAGAAAACAGAAGATCACATCAAGGTCATGCAATTTTGGTTTGAACTCTTAAAAAGGATAGGCAGGCTATAACCAGGGTAACTACAGATCAGTTAGTCGGTTAATAGAGAACTGTTCCGTTGGGATAGGCTTCACTTAAAGCGGGCTGGGACCAGTGTCCTGGTGAACCGAATAACTAGAACAGTAGACAGGGTTTTAAACTAATGAAGGGGGGTGGGAGGATTCAGGAAAGGGTAAACTCAAAAGCAAGAGAAATGTCAAGGCTGTAGAGCAGAGTAGAGATTTGGGTAAAAATAAGCAGTGGGTCAGGAAGGGACAGAGAGCTTAACAAAGGTAATGGGGCATTAGTGACTAAGGTGACAACAGGGACAATAGAAAAAAGTTAAAGCTAAAAGCACTATATCTGAATGTGCGAATCATTCGCAACAAAATAGATGAATTAATAACAGATAGATATAAATGGATTTGATTTAATAGCCATTTGGGAGACGTGGTTGCAGACTGACCAAGGCTGGGAACTAAATATTCCAGGATACTTGACTTGTAGAAGAGATAGGCAGAGTGGAAAGGGGGGGGGGGGGGATGTGTGGGGAGGTAGCCCTGATAATAAACGATGGGATAAAGACAGTAGAGAGAAAAGGTAGAAAATGTTACCCTGCTATTCAAGAAAGGAGAGAGAAAACAGGGAACTATGGACCAGATAGCCTGACATCAGTAGTAGGGAAAATGGTAGGATCTATTAGGGATGTAGTAACAGGGGACTTAGAAAATCATATGATTGAGCAGTCAACACGGATTTCGTGTTTGACAAATGTTACAAATTTTTTTTTTTTTTTTTTTTAAGTGTGCATAAGGGGGAACCAGTGGATTTAGTGTATTTGGATATTCGATAAAATGCCACACAAGAGGTTATTACACAAAATTAGGGCTCATGGGATTGGGGTTAATATATTAGCTTGGAGAGAAGACTGGTTAATGGACAGAAAACAGAACAGGAATTAACGGGTCTTTTCGGGTTGGCAGGCTGTAACTAACGCGGTACCGCAAGGCTCAGTGCTTGGGCCTCAACTATTTACAAACTATATTAATGACTTAGATGAGGGGACCAAGTGTAATTTATCCAAGTTTGCTGACGATACAAAGTTTGGTGGGAAAGTAAGTTGCAAGAAGGATGCAAAGAGGCTGCAAAGGGATATAAGTGAGTGAGCAAGAACATGGCAAATGGAATATCATGAAGTTATCCACTTTGGCAGGAAAATACAAAGCAGAATATTTTTTAAATGGCGAGAGATTGGGAAGTGTTGGTATTCAGAGGGACCTGCGTGTCCTTGTACATGAATCACAAAGTTAACATGCAGGTATAGCAAGCAAATGGTATGTTAGCCTTTATTACAAAAAGATTAGAGTACAAGAGCAAAGAAGTCTTACTGCAATTATATAGGGCCTTGGTGAAACCACCTGGTCCTATATAGAGTTTTGGTCTCCTGAACTAAAAAACAATATACTTGCCTTAGAGAATGTGCAGCAAAGGTTGACTAGATGGATTCCTGGGATGGGGAGATTGTCATATGAGGAGAGATGGAGTGGACTAGGCCTACAATCCCTAAGAATGAGGTGATCGCATTGAAATGTATAAAATTCTTAAGGGCTTGACAGGGTAGCTGCTGGGAGGATGTTTCCCCTGGCTAGGGAGTCTAGAACCAGGGGTCAGTCTCAGAATAAGGGGTCGGCCATTTAGGACAGAGATGAGCAGAAATTTCTTCACTCAAAGGGTTGTGAATCTTTGGAATTCTCTACCCCAGAGGGGTGTGAAGATTCAGTTGTTGAGTATATCCAAGACAAAGATCGAGAGATTTTTGGATACCAAGGGAACCATGGGATATGGGGATAGTGCGGGAAAGTGGATTTGAGGTAGATAATCAACCATGATCTTATTGAATGGCAGAGCAGGCTTGAAGGACCAAAGGCCTACTCCTGCTCCTATTTCTTATGTTCTACCACCCTTTGCATGTAGAAGTGTTTCCTAACTTGACTCCTGAAAGGCCTGGCTCTAATTTTTCGGCTACGTCTCCTCGTCCTAGATTCCCCAACCAGCGGAAATAGTTTCACTCCATCTATCCCATCAGCCTCCTTAATATCTTGAAACCAAATTCTGGCAGCGGTGTGATTCAAACCCATACCCGCAGTGGAGCCTTAATCCACCGCTCGGCCACGCTACTCAAATACATAATTTCCTGAAGGTACAAGTGTAGGTAAATAAAGCCATAAAGATTGACAGAATTTGGGGTTTTATAAATAGAGACAGAGAGTACAAGAGTAAAGTAGTAATAAATTTCTACAAAACATTGGCTAGGCCAGTTAAAGTACTGTATGCAGTTTAGGGTGTTCCATTATAAACAGGGCTTTAAAGCCATCGAGCTCAATTGCATGGAAGGTTAAAGATGGGAGGCCAGCCAGGGGAGAAACAGAGAAGATGCAGCACTATGGAGAGTGTAGAGCTGTGGAATTCTTTTTGGATTGATCTAGCAAGGAGCCAGCATGGGCCAAATGGCCTCCTTCTGTGCTGTAAACTTCTCTGGTTCAGTCACACAATTTCCCCTTATGTCATCTTAGCTAATTTTACATGCAACAAGATTATAATTTATGCCAAGCTGCACTCTAGTACAAGTTACAAAACAAGAAAGTGTGGACTGACAAAAGGTAGTTTAATAGTCAAGCATACTCTTTCCACGGACTGTAATCTATTCTATCGCGGGTTCTCCACCACTTATTTAATCTTCCAAGAGAACGTTCTTATTGCCCAACGCCAAAATAAACCAAGCAAAACTATATAGTTTATCAATCCACAGATCTCCATGTAAACCCCTACACACTGCCACCATAACCCTGGCTAGCTTTTTCAAACCACACTTCACAGCAGCAAATGAGCCAGGCATTACATTCCACAGATCATCTCCATTTATATTTATCTCAGAAGCCGAGTTAAATGCAATCAACTGCTCGTTAGTCTGTTTCACATATCCACTACTAAGGTTGAGGGAAAGACATCTACACTCTGTGCCTCTCAACCAAATTCTAATTTTAATTGTCCCTCCAGTCCTATGCCTAACAGTCCAAAATAAAATAACCTTAAATCAACATTGCCTCATTCTCAGCTTTTTAAAGACCTGGATCAACCCTGTCTCCAATTAAAATGTCAGCTCTACAATTCTAGTTACAATGCAAAAATCAAAATTCTGGCTCTAAATCCCAGAATCACACTTCTGGCTGTTGTTGGAATCCTAACCAATGTCCTTCTGAAGGGAGGGTGACCAAAATCACATTCTACATGGTCAATGTGGCTTCAATGATCTAATAAAGGTTGGAGTTCCTTTCAACTTGAATTGAAAAGCTCTCAATATGAATCCTAGTACAGGATTACAAAGCTCTAATATTCCAAAACTTGAGCCCAAGCTGTCTCTTCGAACCCCACCTCCACCACAACCAAAAAAGGAAAACATACATGGGCTTTATGCACATATACTGAAAGACACACACGGAGCAGTACTCACCAGCTGCCTACTGCTAGTGTGATTTTTAATGGTTAAAAAATAGCAGACTGGACCTGCCAACAGCATAAGGGTTAAACTGCTGCAATACATTGGACCAAATCTTGCTGGAGCAGGGCATCTCATGGCACTCTTCAGCTCAAAAATAATTTGTACCATAACTTGCGAGGGCAACGGGGACCATCCTGAACGATGTGACCATCAATCTATGTCCTTAACCAATGAGATTTAGGATCAAGAAACAGGAGTGACGGAGAAAGAGGGTGAATTAGAATCAGGTACAGAAAGAGAGAGAGAGAGACGGAGAGAGAGATTGGATTGAGCAAGAGCGAGGGGAAAAAAAAGACAAAGGAAAAAATTTAAATGTTTAATATCTAAGAATGTAGTACATACAGGAATGAAGTGTTCCCTTTCTGGGCCAAAGAGATTGATTGGCATTGCATTAACAATTATTACATCATTAAAAAAGAGTTCTTACGCTCTTAATTATTTGCCATAATTTTCTGCAGCGAGTTTAATGGGCTGCTAATGTGCAAATAACCGAGGCCAAGGGTCGCTTGTGCAAGGCAAACAGCTGGTGTAAATCAACCAGAAAATTCTGGATATTCACATCTCACGGAGTATCTCTTAATCCCCTGAGCTTGCTGGCCAATGTGAGGATTAATAACAGCGTGCGTCGTGAACTCGCTGTTATTTTTCAAAGAAGATATGGCCCATTGAGGTTTAGGCAATACTTCTCAATTTACGATGTCACTTGAATTTCCTGACATGTTTCTACTTTGTAATATTGGTTATTATATTTACACAGCTCCACAGAAATCAATTGGGGAAGAACATTTAAATTTACAGTTCAGCAGTTTCTCCATATGTTTTCATCACTGCAAAAACTAGTGACCTGGGAGATGCCAAATATAAATGTTTCATGCTCTTCCAAAAACTGCCACTTGGGAAAATTGCTGCAAATGCATATCCTACCACTTTGCAAACAAACAGGTTAGTACAATGGCACAACAACAATTCAGGTCATTCTGCCTTTTTACTTAGCGCTTGTAAACTCTCCTACTCCCACTTATGGTTCCCTTTAAACCAGATTTTCAGGTTTCCAAAAACAAACTTGACAATTACAATTTTTTTCCATAGCCACTTACAGCTAATATCAGGAATGGTTGCACAAAGTATCTGAAATGAGCTCAACTTGTAACACTTCTGAACGGGGACACCATGGTTACCCTTAGTTCTGTGATATTTCCACTCACCTAAATATTAAACGGAATGATGCATCAGGCAGAAGCCACACAAGGCAATTGAACATTTGTTCATAGGAACAGGAGTAGACCATTTAGCCCCCGAGCCTGTTCCACCATTCAATGAAATCATGGCTGATCTGTAACTTAACTCCATATAGCCCACATTTGCCCCATATCCTTAATACCTTAGGTTAACAAAAATCTATCCATCTCTGATTTTAAATTAACAATTGATCTAGCATCTATTGCTGTGTGCGGAAGCTTTCCTAATTTCACTTCTGAAAAGGTCTAATTTATAGACTACTAGCATGGGTGCCCGGCGTTGCCAGGGCAATTTTGGGCCACGCGGTCTCCCTGCCCCTGTATGCCCCCCTCGTCTCCCTGTGCTGTCCTCTCCCTCCCTCCCTCCCCTGCGCCTGAGGCCCGGTGCCGTTGTGATAGCAGCCGTGCGGGGCCTAGCGGTTGAGGTGCGGCCGGGCTGTCAGGCCGAGACAGGCCTGAACTGAGCTCCCCCGACCGCTGTGGATGTCGGGCCGAGCGGTTGCGAGGCACGGCCCGAGTGAGCCCAACTTACCTGCCGCTCTGGCAGGGCGGGATCGGGAGCCGCAATGTGGGGGTTTCTTTTGGTGCTGCTGTCCCTGTGGGGATGGAAAAAATGGCGGCGAAGTTTAGGGAGACTGGAGGATTAGGACCCGCCCGTGACACACTGATTGGTCAACCATCAGGTGAGTGAACTGTAGGGTTGGTCAAGCAGCAAGTCAGTCAACGCTAATGACAGGTAGGATTTTTGAACCTTTTTTGTATACTGCCCTAACAATTTTTGTGTGACGAAAAAGTAAATACACCTACGAGAGTCCCCTAATGATAAGCTTTCTTTTGATATAACATATGTGTAGGTACGCTCTATAACTTTTGATTGTATAGCCGGACAGAGAGACAGATTATAACATCTAGATATAAAGGCCAGCATTCCATTAGCCTTTTTGATCATTTTCTTCACCTGTTCATGACATTTTAATGATCTATGTACCTGGACCTCCACTGTTAGCTTTTCACCATTTAGAAAGTACCCTGCTCTATCCTTTCATTCTGCATTTTTACTCTATCCTTTTTAGGTCCAAAGTGGATGACCTCATATCTGCCTACATTGAAATCCATTTGCCACAGTTTTACCTATTCACTTAATCCATCAATATCCCTTTGCAATTTTATGCAATTATGTAATTATATGATAGCTGAAACCAAAAGCTTAGGCATTCAACAGACTTTCCTTTGTATTACAGCTGATCTGTAAGACTTCCTGTGCAGTACCACTGCCAGTACCTGAAGAAAAGCTGACTAGAATACAAGTAATAATCTTCACATCATTTCTACATGGTGCACATCGAGGTATGAAATTGCATATAATAAATTCTCTAAACACTTGGAATTTAGCATTAAAACAAAAAGCAAAAAATACTGCAGATACTGGAAATCTGAGATATAAACAGAAAATGCTGGAAATACTCAGGTCAGGCAGCATCTGTGGAGAGAGAAACAGAGTTAACGTTTCAGGTCGATGACCTTGCATCAGAACTATGTTCTGGCGCTGCCTGATCTGCTGAGTGTTTTCCAGCATTTTCTGTTTTGACTTGGAATTTAGGTCTCCATCTCTAACAATAAGCAATACAGAATGCAACAGATGATATGAAGTTTGTAACGAACTCTACTGCTTGTGGTAAGCTGCACTTCCTTTCTTTTAAAATGAGACATCAACCACAATTCTGAGTTTCACTCAGTTGCACCTCAGCTGTAGAAGTTGACTTTTTCCAATGAAATGTGTGATTTAACACTTCATATTCAAAACTTTGGTTAGCAGTGCACAAACGTCATTCAACTCATTCCCTCCACCCCCACTCACCCGACGCTTGGTGCTGGCAAGGAAAAATTTGTTCTGTTCGGACTATAAGTCATTGTTTCAGATATGAACATAATCTAATCTATACAAATAAAATAAACCAACAGTTCCCTCCTGCCTCTCCAACCATGTACCTCCCTTTATGGGAGCATCTGATCACTGTTTAGCAAGGCAACAATGATTGGGAGCTCCTTAGCAATTTATCACTCAAACTGCACTAAATACAGTATAGTGAAAGGATGGTTAATATTTCCATTTATTGAAATCAGAAGAGAATGATGGAAATTTGTTTATTGCAAGGTCTTGGATTCTACATCACTGCTCAGTCAAAAATGAAAAATTGTGTCTTTCTCTCTCCCTTCCCGAGATGGTATCCCACTCTTACATATTCTCCCGTCCTCCTGTTCATTATCCACTTTTTCCTCTTTCTAGGCTCCTCACTTTCTTACCTACATCTACCACTTTCATCTGCATGCCTCTCACATACTTGCTCTAACTTTTGCTCTGTATAATTAACACCCTATGCCACAAATATTTCTCTTTTCCTTTATATTTCACACAATGTCCTCCTCCTTCACCAGTTATTGCAAGGTGGATGCAAGCTCAAGCTCCAAAACTCAGCAGCAGAAATAAATCCCTTTCCAGGATCAATCTCCCTGTTGTTCGCCTCGTGTCACCTAGCCTGCTCCCAACCCCCGTCTTCTCTATCATGCCTAGTCTGCCTCTGTTCTTTTCACATTCTTTTGTGCTTAAAAAAAAAAAAAACCTCTATCCCCAGTTTGTCTTTACAATGATTTTCTCCTCTAGTACTTGCAGCATTCATGGTACATTTGCATGGGCAAATTACAGGGATGGGGAGCATGCTGGATGATAAAAAGCTCAGAGGGAGGAAGGAAATGGGTCTGGGATGCTGATGCAGGCAGAGGAGAAAGGGAGTCATCAGGGTCACAGGAACACAGTATGTTGTACTAAGAGAAGTGTTCTCCTTTGCACATCCATTAAAGTCCAAGCTGGTGGTTGCTCTAGTGAATTGTAACTGTGTGCATATTTTCTTTCTTTACATCAGGCCTCCAAATGTTGTCAGATATTGATTGTAAAGTATTCGAAGGGGGGGGGGGGGGGGGGAGCGAGAAGAGAGAGAGAGAGAAAGGGGAAGAGGAAGAACAGAAAAAAGGAAAATGGTGTACTGGAGTCCAGGGAGGGTCAGTATTCTTTTACTGAAGATATGTACCAGCCCTCTACACATACAAATTTCCTGTGCTACCACACAGCAAGTTAGAGAATGTGCAGTTTTACTAATACATGTGCTAGTATCTTCCTGCTAGAATGTAGGTGCTGTCCCTTCAAGGGAACAAAAATTATTGCTGTTAAATACAGTGAAAATTCATTCAGGTCAACTAAGTGTTTCATTATACTTGAATCTGTCACAATGTGCAACTGCAGGCGCACACGTCTTATATCACACTCCATTGTGGATGTAAAACAATTTAAAATTCTATGCTGGGTGCTTCTGACCCAGAAACGACAAGCATCACCAGGAGGTTACAACTAGCTACAATTACCTGGATGTGCTTCTTTGGACCATTTCCCTGCAGAGAACATTTAAAAGGACAGACCAGCTTGTTAACCAGCATTAACTGTGCACAGGAGTCAGACCACGGGAGCAATGCCACAGGAACACAACTAGCTTTACTGAAAAGAAGATAAAAGCATGAATGTGACTGGGAATCAAAGCAACCTATATTTAGAAGTGGATTTCAGCTCAAGATATCCTTCCTTCATGTGGTTTAGTCATTCTCCTTTTCTCAAGGTAACCTTCCAAGACTTGACAGCAGAGCTGCAGGCGCAAATGGCCACATAGGAATGTGTTGTGGCGATAACGGAGACCTTGCTCAAAAAAGGGCAGGATTGAATTCTAAATATTCCTGGATAAAGGGTGCTCAGGAAAGATAGGAAAGGAAAGAAAGGTGGGGTGGCAGTATTGGTTAAGGAGAATATTACAGTGCTGGGGAGAGAGGATGCCCTGGAGGGGTCAAGGACAGAATCTATTTGGTTAAAGTTGAGAAACAGTAGAGGTGCCATTACACTACTAGGTGTATTCTATAGGCCACCAACTAGTGGGAAGGATATAGAGGAGCAAATTTGCAGAGAAATTACTGAGAGGTGCAAGAACTATAGAGTAGTGATAATGGGGAACTTCAACTATCCTAATATAGACTGGGATAGTAATAGCGTAAAGGGCAGAGAGGGGGAAGAATTTCTGAAGTGTGTTCAGGAGAACTTTCTTGATCAGTATGTTTCCAGCCCAACGAGGAAGGAGACATTGCTGGTTCTGGGGAATGAGGTGGGTCAGGTGGATCCAGTTTCAGTAGGGGAACATTTAGGGAACAGTGATCATAGTATCATAAGGGTTAGACTAGCTATGGAAAAGGACAGGGAGCAAGCTAGAGTAAAAATATTTAATTGGAGATTAATGAGTATAGACTGGCAGCTAACATAAAAGGGACTCGAAAAGTCTTCTATAGGCATATAAAAATAAATGGGTAGTAAGAGGAGGGGTGGGGCTGATTAGGGACCAAAAAGGAGACCTACGCATGGAGGCAGAGGGCATGGCGGAGGTACTAAATGAATACTTTGCATTTGTCTTCACCAAGGAAGAAGATGGCCAAAGTCAGTGAAAAGCTTGTAGTTGAGATACTGGATGGGATAAAAATTGATAGAGGCACTAGCAAGGCTGGCTGCACTTAAAGTAGGTAAGTCACCAGGACCAGATGGGGTGCATCCAAGGATGCCGAGGAAAGTAAAGGTGGAAATTGTGGAGGTAATTTGGCCATAATCTTCCAATCCTCCTTGGATACGGAGTGGTGACAGAGGACTGGAAAATTGCAAATGTTACACCCTTGTTTAAAAAAGGGTGCAGGATAAGCCCAGCAACTACAAGCTAGTCAGCTTAACCTCGGTGGCAGGGAAGCTTTTAGAAACGATAATCCAGGACAAAATTAACAGTCACTTGGACAAGTGTGGATTAACTAAGGGAAGCCAGCATGGGTTTGTTAAAAGGTAAATCGTGTTTAACTAACTTGATTGAATTTTTTGATGAGGTAACAGAGGGTTGATGAGGGCAATGCGGTTGACGTGGTGTACATGAACTTCCAAAAGGCGTTTGATAAAGTGCCACATAATGGGCTTCAACTTTGCTGGCAAGCCTATGAAATTAAAGGGACAGTGGCAGCATGGATTCGAAATTGGCTAAGTGACAGGAAACAAAGTAGTGGTGAACGGCTGCTTTTCAGATTGGTGTTCCCCAGGGGTCAGTACTAGGACCACTGCTTTTCTTGATATATATATTAACTAGCTGGGGAGCCCCGCGTTGCGAGGGCAATTTTGGGGCGCTTGGTCTCCCTGCCCGTGTGTCCCCCCTCTCCCCGTCATGTCCTCTCCCTGTCCTATCCCTCCCTCCTCTCCTCCCGTCTCCCTCCCTCCCCCCACCCCACCCCTTGCCCACCCCCTCCCCTGCTCCCCTCTGTCCCTCTCTCCGGCCCCTCCCCCTGCTTAGAGCCTGAGGTCCGGTGCCGTTGTGATAGCGGCCGGGCTGGGCCAGACCGGAGCCGAGGTCCCCCGCGTATCGCGCGGCTGATGGACGGCTGCTGCGGGCGGGCGGCGCGAGCCCCCCGCGATTTCCCGAGGCTCTCTTCCCCCCCCCCCCCCCGGCGATTTCCCGAGGCTCCCCCCCCCCCCACCCGCGATTTCCTGAGGCTCTCCCCCACCCCCCGGCGATTTCCCGAGGCTCTCCTCTCTCCTCCCCCCCCCCCGGCGATTTCCCGAGGCTCTCCTCTCTCCCCTCCCTCCTCTTTTCCCCCCCCCCCCCCCATTAAATTGTTATTTAATTCCCTAACATCATTAAAATATTTACCTTAGTTCCCTAACACACAGTGTGCGGGGAAAAAATTGTGAAAAATCAAGATGGCGGCCACTCACCTCGGTTCAGAAGGATAAGGCCCGCCCACACACGCACCGATTGGTCGACCGGTCAGGTCACCGAAGCGTAGGATTGGTCAATCGTCGAGTCACTCGACACTCAACTGTAGGAAGGAACCCGCCGTCCGATTGGTGGACCTCGACGTCACACGGTCGCTAATGAGATGCTAATGAGCGGAATGCTGAACGTTTTTCGGATACCGCGGGCGGGATTTTTGTCCGGCCGAAACGTAAATATGCCTATGACCGGTCCGGAATCGCAAGCTTTCTTTTGAGGCGACGCGCGCGTCGGTACGCTCTGTAACTTTCAAACGTATAGAGAACGGACAGACAGACAGACATCGGGACAGACAGAAAAGCCGCTTTATATATATATATATATATATATATATATAGATGATTTGGACTTGGGTGTACAGGGCACGATTTAAAAATTTGCAGATAACACAAAATTTGGAAGTATAGTAAACAGTGAGGAGGATAATGATAGACAGGCTGGTGGAATGGGCGGACACAGCAGATGAAGTTTAACGCAGCAAAGTACAAAATTATACATTTTAGTTGGAAGAACGAGACGAGGCAATATAAACTAAAGGGTACAATTCTAAAGGGGGAGTGCAGGAACAGAGAATCATAGAAAGTTGCAGCACAGAAGGAGGCCATTTTGGCCCATTGTGTCCACGCCAGCCAACAAAGAGCTATCCAGTCTAATCCCACTTCCCAGCTCTTGGTCCATAGCCCTGCAGGTTACAGCATCCCAAGTGCACATCCAAGTACTTTTTAAATGTGGTTAGGGTTTCTACCTCTACCACCCTTTCAGGCAGTGAGTTCCAGACCCCCACAACCCTCTGGGTGAACAAATTTCCTCTCAAATCCCCTCTAAACCTTCCACCAATTACTTTAAATCTGTGCCCCCTGGTTTTTGACCCCTCTGCTAATGGAAATAGGTTCTTTCTATCCACTTTATCTACACCCCTCATAATTTTATACACCTCAATAAGGTCTCCCCTCAGCCTCTGTTCCAAGGAAAACAGACCCAGCCTATCCAGTCTTTCTTCATAGCTAAGATTCTCTGCTCCTGGCAACATCATTGTAAATCTCCTCTGTACCCTATCTAGTGCAATCACATCTTTCCTGTAATGTGGTGACCAGAACTGCACACAATACTCTAGCTGAGGCCTAACTAGTGTATACAGTTGAAGCATAACCCCCCCTGCTCTTGTATTCTATGCCACGGCTAATAAAGGCAAGCATTCCGTATGCCTTCTTAACCACCTTATCTACCTGACCTGCTACCTTCAGGGATCTGTGGACATGCACTCCAGGTTCCCTTTGTTCCTCGACACTACTCAGTGTCCGACCATTTAATGTGTATTCCCTTTCCTTGTTAGCCTTCCCCAAACGCATTGCCTCACACTTCTCCGGATTGAATTCCATTTGCCACTGTTCTGCCTACCTGACCAATTTATTGATATCTTCCTGCAGTCTACAGCTTCCTTCTTCAGTATCAACCACACAGCCGATTTTAGTATCATCTGCAAACTTCTTAATCATACCCCCTATATTCAAGTCTAGATCATTGATAGATATTGATATACCACAAAAAGCAAGTGACCTAGTATGGAGTCTTGCGGAACCCCACTGGAAACAGCCTTCCAGTCACAAAAACACCCATCAACCATTACCCTCTGCTTACTGCCTCCGAGCCAGTTTTGAATCCAACTTGACACTTTGCCCTGGCTCCCATGGGCTTTTAGCTTCGTGACCAGTCTACCATGTGGATCCTTATCAAAAGCCTTGCTAAAGTCCATATACACTACATCAAACACACTACCCTCATCTACCCTCCTTGTTACCTCCTCAAAAAATGCAATCAAGTTTGTCAGACACGACCTTCCCTTAACAAATCCGTGCTGACTATCCTTGATTAATCCGTGTCTTTCTAAATGAAGATTTATCCTGTCCTTCAGAATTCTTTCCAATAATATTTCCCCCAACCGACATCTCCCGCCTCCACACTGATTATCCTCATGATGATCTCCAATAGGCCCTACCCTTTCTTCAGTTATCCTCTTCCTCTTAATATATTTATAAAACATCTTTGGGTTTCCCTTGATTTTACTTGCCAAGAATTTTTCATGCTCTCTTTGCTTTCCTAATATCCTTTTAATTGCACCCCTGCACTTTCTGTACTCCTCTCAAGATTCTGGAGTATTTAGCCCTCGGTATCTGTCATACGTCTCCCTTTTTTTCTTTATCCTACCCTGCATGTCCCTAGGCATTCAGGGGGCTCTAGTTTTGTTAGTCCCACCTTTTTTCTTTAAGGGCGCATATTTGGTCTGAACCCTCCGAATCTCCTCCTTGAATGCCTCCCACTGCTCTGACACTGATTTACCTTCAAGTAGCTGTTTCCAGTCCACTATGGCTAAATCCCCTGAGCTTAGCAAAATTTGCTTTTCCCCAATTTAGAATTTTTATTCCTGGTCTATCCTTGTCCTTTTCCATAACTAACTTAAATCTAACAGAATTATGGTCACTAGCACCAAAATGCTCCCCCACTTAATAGCATTCTACCTGCCCAGCTTCATTCCCTAAAACTAAGTCCAGAGCCACCCCCTCCCTTGTTGGGCTTGCTACATACTGGCTAACAAAGTTTGCCTGGATGCATTTTAGGAATTCCGCACCCTCTATATCCTTCACGCTAATTTTATCCCAGTCAATATTGGGGTAGTTGAAATCCCCTACAATTACTGCCCTATAGTTTATGCACCTCAGAAATTTGTCTACATATTTGCTCTTCTATCTCCCGCTCACTGTTTGGGATTCTGTAGTACACTCCCAGCAGTGTGACCGCCCCTTTTTTGTTTTTCAATTTGACCCATATGGCCTCGTTTGGTGATCCCTCCAACATATCATCCCTCCTCACAGCTGTAATAGTTTCTTTTAATCAATACCGCGACCCCCCTCCCTTTTTACCTCCCTCTCTATCCTGTCTGAAAATCCTGTAACCAGTAATGTTGAGCTGCCATACCTACCCCTCTTTCAGCCACGTCTCTGTAATAGCTATATCATAGTTCCAAGTATCTACCTGTGCCCTCAGCTCATCTGCCTTGTTTGCTATACTCCTTGCATTGAAGTATATACCATTTAATACAGGCAAACCTCCTTGTTGACTACTATCTAGCCCTTGATTCCTCTGTCCTTCCAATTTATTTTCTACGTTTTTGTTTTCCAATTCCAGTTTTTCTTCCCTCCCTACTGACTCTATTCTTAGGTTCTCTTCCCCTGCCAAGCTAGTTTAAACCCTTCCCAACAGCACTAGCAAACCCTCCTGCGAGGATATTGGTCCTGTTCAGGTGCAACCCGCCTGGCTTGTAGAGGTCCCACCTCCCCCAGAAACGGTTCCAATTCCTCAGGAATCTAAAGCCCCCCCTCCAGACATGCAGTCATCTGCTCTATCTTCCTATTTCTGTACTCACTAGCACATGGCACTGGTACCTTGGAGGCCCTGCTTTTTAACCTCTTTCCTAGCTCCCTAAACTCTGCCTGCAGGACCTCATCCCTCTTTCTACCTATGTCGTTGGTACCGATATGGACCACGACCTCTGGCTGTTCATCCTCCCCCCTCAGAATACCCTGCAGCCGTTCAGTGACATCCTTGACCCTGGAAGCAGGGAGGCAACATACCATCCTGGAGTCACGTCTGCAGCCGCAGAAATGCCTGTCTGCTCCCCTAACTATTGAATCCTCTATCACTATTGCTCTCCCTCCCCTCCCCCCCCCAATGCAGCTGAGCCTTCCATGGTGCTGTGGACTTGGCTCTGGCTGCACTCCCCAGAGGAACCATCTGCACACCCAGAGAGACCTGGAGGTATATGTGTACAAATCAATGAAGGTGGCAGGACAGGTTGAGAAAGCAGTTAAATAGAGGCATAAAGTAGAAAAGCAAGGTTCATACCACCTTTATAAAACACTGGTTCGGCCACAACTGGAGCACTGTGTTCAATTCTGGGCACCGCACTTTAGGAAAGATGTGAAGGCTTTAAGACAGCGTGCATAAAAGATTTACAAGAATGGTTCCAGGGATGAGGGACTTCAGTTATGTGGATAGATTGGAGAAACTGGGGGTTGTTCTCCTTAGAGCAGAGAAGGTTGAGGGAAGATTTGATAGAGGTGTTCAAAATCATGAGGGGTCTGGACAGAGTAGAGAGAAACTGTTCCCAATGGCGGAACTGTCAAAGGACACAGATTTAAGGCGACATGAGGGAAAAAACCTTTTTACGCAGCGAGTGGTTATGATCTGGAATGCACTGCCTGAAAGGGCAGTGGAGGCAGATTCAATTGTGGCTTTGAAAAGGGAATTAGATAAGTGCCTGAAGGAAAAATAATTGCAGGGCTACAGGGAAAGGGGACTAACTGAAGTGCTCTTGTAGAGAGCCGGCACAGGGCTCAACAGGCCAAATGGCCCCCTTCTGTGCTGTAACCATTCTTTGATTCTATTCTATGACAGCACATTCAGAAACAGAGTTCATAGATTACTAGTCACATTTGCACCTTCATCAAACTGTTTTGGTTCATACTCAAGATATTCAGGATCTGACAATTTCATTGCCCTCATATTTAAGATAGCTATTCAACCAGTTTTAGCTCAACTATGCAGAAAAAACCTACAGTCCCCCATCACAAGATCCCAATGAGAGAGATTTCTGGGATTTCTATTGCATGCTCTGCCCAGAACTCATGTTGATAATTCTTTGCATCAAGAACTTCTTGACATGTCCTAAATTTGCTTTCATTTAGTTTGACATCGAACCAACTTGTCTATGACTGACTATTTAATTTGAAATATGTTCAAGATTTAACTTTTATATATAGGTTACACATATAAGGCACTCCCTTTCAAGGTTGAACAGCCTGAGTTTCTGTAGTCTTTCCTCATCAAACTCAGCTCTGACAGATCAGTCGCGTGGCTCTTTTCCCCACACTGCCTCCAGGGCATGATCTTGTCTTTGTGTCTCAATGCCCAACAGTACTCAATGTCTGGTCTGACCAGAACACAGTTTAAGCATTAGTCCCTCCAACTTGCACTCGATTCTTTTGGCTATATAGCTCAATATGCTTTGTTTTTGTTATCTGGAAATGGTAAGTGGCAATTCTACTAGCACCCGTAGATCTTCCAGATTACCTTTTGACACCATTCACGGAGTACGAATGCTGCCCATTTTTTTCGTTCTTCATGCCATATTTCAGATTTGTCAGCATTACAATTTCATCGGCCATCATTCTGCCTATTTACATAGTGATTGGCCAGAGAGTAAACACTTGCACTTTTTCACTCAAACTACTGTATATAGCAATGAATTATGACCAATCTAGTCAGTCTCTTGGGTCGCCATAACATGCAGGTTCAACTGTAGATGTGGTCCTGAGCAATAGCATCGCGTTTGAGCCTAAAAAGCACCATGCTTACTTAATAGTGTATAAGTGGAATTGAATGTTTCATGATTGAATGGATTTCTCCAATTCCACTTTGTATTATGTTCCATAAAATTACAAAAACAAAGTCACTATGCACATAAACATTAATATTTCATTTCAATGCTCATAAAATAACTAGGCACGTTGAAAATATACTTTTAAAAATACAGGTGCACAATACAAAGTCTGTTACACTCACCTACTGACTGGTTGGTTTTTTGTGATGCATTGTAAGCGCAGATGGCACTCAAACTCCCACAGTTTAAAGGAGCGCATAGGTTTATTTTGTAATTTATTCCCTTCTCAGAATCTATCGCCTCCCAAGTGTACCTGAAGGAAAGAAAATAACGTCAATTGCACACAAATAAGCAAGTTTCAAGTACAATTTTGCTCCTTTATTTCAGGTTCTCTTGCACTCAGTTAGAAAGCAAATTGGAAACTGATTAAAAGAAAACACGGAAAGGGTAAATGATTCATAAAAATGATACCAGAAATGTGAGGCTACGGTCATGAAGACTCAAAATATTGGGGCTTTGTTCACTGGATCGGAGAACGTCAAGTTCGGGGGCCAAGAATCTAATCATGGTTCTCAAAATTAATGAAAGGCCCCGAGAAGGTAAACAGTGAAAGACTGTTTCTAACCTGTTGCCGAATCAGTAAGGGGGCCGAGACTAGGGATCTTCACTAAAAGAATGGAAGAAATTGGTTTCCTCCCTCCACTCCTATAGGTGGTTATTCGGACATGGAATGCTTTACCATAAGTTGTTACTGAGGCAGAGATATACCATTTAAAAAGGAACTGGATAAGTATTTGGAAAAGGGAACAAAAAAGGGTATGGTGAAAGGACAGCAAATGGGATTAAAGTCGACAACTCCAAGAGGAAAAACTAATGAATTGGGAAGTGGGCAAATTGGGAGGTTTTATTACGTTAAAGGCGCTATATAAATACAAGTAGCTGTTGTTGTTTGAGGGGGGGGGGGGGGGGTGAAGAGAAAATTCCAACTGAAACTGGGAGTGTGCAGTAGAGGGGGGGGAAAAGAGTGCCAAAGCACCAAAAGGATCCCCTGCCAATCAACTCTTATATCCACCACTTCCATCACTAGCGACTGTGGCATGTACTTTCGACAGGGCAGTATCTAACCAAGCTTTTACTACATTAACACCTCCCAGCCCTATAACCTTTATCAGCACAAACGACAAGAGCACAAGATCATGGGAACACTTTCCTGCACAGTCAATGGGTCAAAGTTTTGGAATTGCCTATTAACACCATAGCAGCATTATCACAATGAATACAGCGGTTCAATGAGAAATTCCAGCCACCTTCGCACAGCAATCAGGGATGGGCAATAATTGCAGCCTTGCCAGCGTCACCCACATTCAAAGAACACATTTTTTTTTTAAATATGAAAAGGACAAGAAATCTTCCCCGATAAGCAGCGGAGTGGCCCACGAAACTGAAAAGGCCTGGGCACCCGACATTAGACAATTTTTTTGTTCTACTTCCTGCAGTGGATTTGCTGTCATAGGTTAGGATGCAAGTATTTTTATTTTTCCCCTCCCCAAAACCATATTTTTTTTGCTATTTATATGATTGCAAAAGATTTTATTTTGGCCCTTCACTTCATGAAGTCGCCATTGGCACAGGTATTGGTTTGCTCCAGGGAGGTGCCCAACCCTTCTCCCACCATTGTCAAGTGAACAGGTGCTCATTCACTAGAGTGTGGCTGACTGGCTGATTCTGGTTCCAGTGTACAAGCTCAGCATCAGCATCCTCTACCAGGAATCAATCCTACTCTGAGGCAAAATAAACCTTCACCCCAATACTCTTAGCTCACAGCTTAGACTATATACAACACTGAAAACAAATATCGTTAATGTTTTGCATTGGTCAAACCTCATTTATTTGTAAATTTTCTGGCAGTCGTGTGAGAGATTATTGTAGTGCTGTACATGAACAGGTGAAAAATGTAATTCCAGTGATCTATTTCTTTAAAATACAGACTTTAACAGGAGCTGGAAATCCCCAGCCAGTTGAAGAATCCTTTTCTACTTGATGTCACACTCTGGATATGGCAGTTCTACAGTAATTGCGTCAGCTGTACTGCCAATATACATCAGCCTGTATGAGAGCCAGGACTACCCTACAGAACTAACACAACCTATTTTAATAGGCAAGTGCAGTGCTCTATAAAAATTTCATATCTCAACCATGTTGTCACTTAATTCATTTATTAGAACAGCTGGCAACCCAAGTAGTGCGGAACAGGTGTCAGCTGGTGCCAACTATTTTGTACCTGTGATACTGTTCACTATGTAAATAGTTATAAAGTCAACAATATTGCTGCAGCTGCGATGGCTTTTGTATAAGTATCTACAATCCTATGTGCTTATATTTTATCATGGGAATCTGAATGAATGATTTTGCATAATATATTTTCAATAGGGAACAGCAGTGCTCTATAAAAATTTCACATCTCATCAACAGTTAAATTAGTGCTTTTCTTCTGTATATAAAAGCACAATATACAGCTTTTGCAGAACAATGTGCATCAGAAGGTGTGGTCTCACACCTGTCTTGACCAGTAATCCAGCAACAGGTCTGGCATAGTGGAGGAGTAGGACAATTGACTGATCTGTTTGTTCCAAAAAGCATGGTCCAAAAACTAAAAAATGAAATAAATGTTTTGAAGGTCAGCAAGTTACCTTCCTGATTTGGGTGCTATTTTCACAAAGGCTAAGTCATCTCTCAAAGGCACAAGATGCCAACCTGTAGAATGTGGGCTTTCCATTGGTTGGAAAACAAGCCTTTAAAGCTAGACTTCAGCCAATGAAAACTTGAAAAAAATTGTTCCCATCTCTAAAATGGACAGTCGACAGAGGGGAAGAATAAAAGGCAAGTTAAACATTTAATACTTATTTTAAAAAAAGTAAACAGTACAGTTGAAAGCAAAATTGACAATAAAATGGTGCAGACTTAGAAAGTAAAACAAGTGATTAAAAAGAAACAAAAGCAAAATAGTGCAGATGCTGGAAATTTGAAATTAAAAAAGGAAGATGAGGCAGTGTTTAAAAATTCATGAAACTGGATTTCAAATATTTGGCAGCTTCTGGTTAACTGCAACACTGGCTGCAGTTCATCCCACAGGCCCTTCATAAATCATTAAACAAGACCAGTAATTATGGAAATTTGAAGACTGATTACTTTATTAGAGAAATCCAGATAAAAGGATTAACATGCAAATGAAACCAACTTAAATCAAGAATGAAGTGGTACCAAGCTAGGCTTTTAAAAGTCTGAAGCTTGTAGGAGGGTGGATTGACCGAGGAAGACAAGTTAAACGCTTTATGGTCCTGGGAAAGAATAAGATGAGCGTTAGAGACTGTGTGAGGAGTCTCGATTTCAACAGTGAGGAGAAAGGGCATGTTTGAGCTCAAGAGGAACAAGGGACTAAAGTTCAGAGCAGCACTGACCATGGTAGTATAAATAAAAGTCAATGGGAAAGAAAGGTTGTGATGGAGAGAGGCATGAGATGAGGGAATGATTGGCAAGATAGGCTTTACCTGTATCCTGTCCAGAAATCAGAAGTTCGAGAAGAACCTCCTCAATATTCAAGTCTTAGACGTACTCCTTAATACTGTTCAGTATAGCAATCTGAATCAAAGATTCTATAGCACACAGTAATATTTAAAATGACAAAAACAATTCAAATTTGTTTCTCAGCCCTTTAAATATATGCACTATAAAACATGCAATTGCTATAGACTTCCATCCTCCCTCAATTGTCATCAAAATTCTTGGTTGTCTACTCATTACTGTAGCAGTAACAGCAGTGAGATCATATGTTAATAGCATTTTAGTGGTGGTAAGTTAAAAGGAAGTATTGATCTTTATCTTCACAGAATCACAGAAACCCCACAGTGCAGATAGAGGCCATTTCGGCCCATCGAGCCTGCACCGACACATATCCCACCCGATCCCTGTAACCCCTACACCAACACATATCCCACCCTATCCCCACGTATTTAATCCCCCTAACACTAAGGGTCAATTTATCATAGCCAATCATCCTAACCCGCACATCTTTGGACTGTGGGAGGAAACCGGAGCACCCGGAGGAAACCCACGCAAACACGGGGAGAATGTGCAAACTCACACAGACAGTCACCCGAGGCCGGATTCGAACCCGGGTCCCTGGCGCTGTGAGGCAACAGTGCTAACCACTATGCCACCGTGCTGCCTCTTCACGCAATAGAAGGGAAAATATTTTTAAAGATAAAGTGCCAAGTATTAAAACTGGAGTTGAAAGGACAATCTATATATATAAATCTGTCATTCTGTCTATCATCGCGTGTGCGTTGCGGGTATGCACTCGAAAGTTACAGGGCGTACCTATGCGCGCGTTACCTCCAAAGAAAGCTTACGCTTCCGAGACGGTTTTAAGCGTATTTACGTTTCGGCCGGGCTAAAATTGCACCGCGGTATCCCAAAAACCTTCAACATTCCGCTCATTAGCATCTCATTAATCCGCTCATTAGCGACAGAGTGACCTCGAGCTCGACCAATCGTACGCCGGGTTGCTGGCGTGTGCCACCGGGCCAATCGGTGCGCGTGTGGCCGGGCTTTAGCATTCTGAACCGAGGTGAGTCGCCGCCATCTTGATTCCAAACTTTTCCTTTCTTTTTCCCGCTTTCTGCGTCTTAAAAAAAAGTTGCTTTTAAAACACATTGTTTTTTTAAAAAGTGATTTAGAAAGTAATTAACTTATCTAATCTCATTAATTTTCCTACCTTCCCCCCGTTTTTCCAGGTAGGCCTAGAAGCCTCGGCGTCTCCTCCGCACTCACGCCCGAGCTAGGCACCTCCCGGCCCCACTCGAAGGCTGGAGGGCCGAGCCTCAGCCCAGCGCCGCTAGGGTGCGCGCGCAGCAGGAGCTGAGACGTCTCTCTCTGCCGGGGCTTGCTGAGCGTCCAGCGTTACCCTGGCAACCGGGCCCGCCGGACGTCTCGCACAGCCGCAATCGGCGGTCTTCACCTCGGGGGGAGGGGGAGGCGGCCGCGACCCCGGGGGGGGGTGGTGGGCCGCGCGCGCAGCAGGAGCAGCTGAGACGCGGCGTCTCTCTCTCTGGCTTGGTCAGCGTCACGGTTGCCCTGGCAACCGGGCCCGCCGGCCGAGAGACACGCCGCGTCTCAGCTCCTGCTGCGTGCGCAATCGGCGGTCTTCACCTCGGGGGGGGGGGCGCCCCCCGCCCTCCATCCCCCCCTCCCCCCCCGCCTTCCCTTCCTCCCTCCCTTCCTCCCCCTCCCCCCCCGCCCTCCCTCCCGCCCGCCCTCCCTTCCCCTCCCCTCCCTTCCCCCCCGCCCTCCCCCTCCTTCCCCTCCCTCCCTTCCCCCCCGCCCTCCCTCCCCCCCCTCCGCCCTCCCCCCCTCCGCCCTCCCTTCCCCTCCTTCCCCTCCCTCCCTTCCCCCCGCCCTCCCTCCCCCCCCCTCCGCCCTCCCCCCCCCTCCGCCCTCCCCCCTCCCCTCCGCCCTCCCCCCTCCCTCCCCTCCGCCCTCCCCCCCAGTCGCTCTCTCTCTTCCCCCAGTCGCTCTCTCTCTTCCCCCCAGTCGCTCTCTCTCTTCCCCCCAGTCGCTCTCTCTCTTCCCCCCAGTCGCTCTCTCTCTTCCCCCCAGTCGCTCTCTCTCTTCCCCCCCCAGTCGCGCACTCTCTTCCCCCAGTCGCGCACTCTCTCTCTCTTCCAACAACATGCCCTCCTAAATTTTAGTCTTGCGTTGCTACTGCAATATTCTAGGCACAAGAATGAAGGCAAGCACAGTATGAGTAACAGTGAATTTAATCGAAGAGGTAGAATTTCCTGTATTTGTACCCAGAGCCACGTGTAATCAAGGTGTAAAGCAAATATCCAATATAAAAGATCGAGGGAACTCGGGCGAAGTGTTATGCCAGTAATTATGCCATGCCCAAATGTCTTCACTCTTCTACGCCCCATCTATCAATCCCTGCACCCGAACACACCTGGGCTCATTATAATGGCTCTGCCCCAGGCTTAAGAGCCACACATGCAAATTTCATGCAATTACCTGCACTGTATTTCCTGTTTCTTTGAATGGATTTTTATGGCATCAGTGTAAGACATGTTAAAAACTGAAAAGCACCACAATTGCAAGTTCTTCATGTTGTGCCTAATGTGCATGAATGATTGTCAGATGGTTTGAAATTTTAATTTCCATACTTAAAAGGAGGAATATATGGTGCGAGTTCGCCATTTTCCTTGGGTCCCGATTGTTTACACGGCTTTCTTCTTTTGGCATATGCTAATTAGATTGGCAGGATTTTGGGGGGGTAAATAGACATTGGCAAAATGATGCAGGTATAGGAGTAATTTTGTGCGCAAATTCCCGATGGCGCCCCACAGGAAATTCCACCCCAGAGGTTAATTTACGTAGAGACAGGAGAAAACATTGCCCGACAGATGATGCAGTATAACTGGAGTGTGGCTAATGGAGATTCTACAGTAAACTACTCTGCAGATAACTGAATTTTTTTTTGCCCCAACTCCTCAGAAATCAACCAGTGGCAGGTTTTCAGACTGAACAGTGCTGCTCAGCTGGCTTCCGTAAGCCGCTCATAAAATCTTACAGCATCTTTTCCGGCCCAGAATACTGACTGGCGACATCCAATTTTAGAATCTTCAATTACAAGGATTTACTATAGTTTTTTTTTCTAACTTGGGAGTTACGTTTGTAATAGAGCACTTCAAAACAACCAAGTATAAAGTGTTGGAATCTTTCCTAGAGACATTGCAAAAAATGAGTTTCCCAATGGCACACTGGCTTGATTGCAATCTCCCAGGGGGTCAAATAGCCTGCTGGCAGTCACCTTTGAAGCTCACCCCTAAAGAGTAACCATTTGAGCAAGGCCCTGAAGGACAAACAGCGCCAGGTAAACAATGCCCCAGTGTTTAGGAGGGCATGCAAAGCATGTCGAGGGAAAAAAACTGCTAGGAAAAAAAATGTTCAATCCTAAATAACAGTTATCTCAGAGGCAGGAAAGGGGATACAATATGCAGGCCACTGAATGACAATAGGATATGCCAAGGATGGGCTAGATATCTTTGACTGCTACAGCAGATATTGTGATTGTTCAACAGTCTACAACACAGCACAGCTTAATGGGAGAAACTAACTGCAATTGTGAATGCACTCTCAAACTCAGTTTTCCTTTTTCCAACTAGAGCCACCTGGATTGCATCAGACTGGTGCAAAACGATGAACAAAGGCTCAATTCGGCTGCTGATCTGAGCCAGAAACAAACCCAAGAGGGGAGAAAAGTCAAAGCCTGAACCGCCAGGCACAGCAGGAAAGCCCGAAAGGTCTTAATATTATACCACACTCCTTCGACTTTCACTAACCACAAGCAGGATCTGGCATCAAGCAGGACTGCGTTACTTAGTCTGTAAAGTTTATACAAATAGATAAACAGCCTAGAATATTTAGATTGTGCAGGTAGTTAACTCACTTAAATTGCCTTAGCAATAAAGCTTTTATTACTAGCAACTGTTGTCTCAAATTACTGTTCATCAGGATCTAAACAGGACCCATTTCATGTCGTTTTGGGCAATAAGAGAGCCTTAATTACAACATGGAGCCAGCGGCTAACATGTAATTCACATCATCTGATGTAGGTCCAGTTAGCCAGTGATTCCATATTGGAATGGTAAGTTTCCAGACCTACAATAGCAGGTCACATTACATTTTAATAGGACTTTAAAGTATTACCCTGCATTTAGCTTCTCCAAGGCTAGTCATACCACAGTACCAATCTGATAAAAGCAGCTATAGAGACTGAAGTACAGCTAGTCAGGCCAGAAATGCACCTCACTCTGCCCCCCAGAAGAGATCACTGCTCCTATTGTCAGGAGAGAGCAGGTAGTGCATGCTTTCTATAGCATTAAAGCTAAGTTTAGAAACTGCACAGGGAGCCAACTAACTGCACATTGCCCAAGTGCTTTTTTTTTTTTTTTTTAAAAACAACTTCAGACCAGACAGGAATTGTACTCCAGCCAGTGCCAAGCCCAGTGTTGTAAAGCCCAGTGTTGTACCACCACCTCTTGGAGGGGACTCTCACCACTTCACTCCCAGATCCACTCCAACAGAAAGCAGAGCAGAGGCACCATTCGATCAGGAACGGATGAACAGGCTGGGTCTCTGTCTCTTAAAAAGAGACTGAGGAGTGACCTAATAGAGGTTTTTAAAATTATGAAAGGTTTTGACAGAGTATTTCCACCTGTGGGGAAGAGCAAAACTAGAGGCCATCAAAATAAGATAGTCACCAAGAAATCAAATAGGGAATTCAGAAGAAACCTCTTTACCCAGATAGTGGAGAGAATGTGGAACTCGCTATCATAGGGAGTGGTTGAGGCAAATAGTACGGATGCATTTAAGGGGAAGCTAGACAAGCATATGAGGGAGAAGGGAAGAGGGTTATGCAAATAGAGTTAGATAAGGAAGGATGAGAGGAAGCTCGAGTGGTTGGAATGGACTGGTTGGGCCAAGTAGCCTGTTCCTGTGCTATATATTCTATGTAACTATGTAATAAAAAACACAAACTCCATTCCCTAGCCACAGACGCCATCCCTCTCCCTGGCCAATATCTAAGGCTGAACCAGACTGCTGGCAACCTTGGTGTCCTAGTTCACCCCGAGTTGAGCTTCTGACCACATATCCACTCCATCACCGAGACCACCTACTTCCACCTCTATAATATTGCCCATCTCTGCCCCTACCTCAGCTCATCTGCTACTGAAACCCTCATCCATCCCTTGTTGCCTCTTGACTTGACTAGTTCAATGCTCTCCTGGCCAGCCACCCACCTTGCATCCTCCATTGACTTGAACTAATCCAAAACTCTGCTGCCCATATCCTAACTTGCACCAAGTCCTTTTCACCCATCGCCGACCTATGATCTGGTCCAGCAACACCTCATTTTTAAAATTTTCCTCCTCGTTTACAAATCCCTCCATGGACATGCCCCTCCCTATCTCTGAAACCTCCTCCAGCCCTACAACCCTCCGAGATCACTGCGTTCCTCCAATTCCGGCCACTTGCACATCCCCGATTTTAATCGCTCCACTACTGCCTTCAGCTGCACCGACCTAAAGTTCTGGAATTCCCTCCCTAAACCTTTCGCCTCTCTCTCCTTTAAGATGTTCCTTGAAACCTACCTCTTTGACCAAGCTTTTGGTCACCTGCAATCAATATTAGCAATCTTGTTGTGCGAGGCCCCTTGGGTCAGAGCGATCATAATATGATCGAATTCTTCATTAAGATGGAGAGTGAAGTAGTTGACTCAAGAGACTAGGGTCCTGAATTTAAATAAAGGAAACTACAATGGTATGAGGCGCGAATTGGGTAGGATTGATTGGGGAATGCCACTCAAAGGGTTGACGGTGGATAGGCAATGGCAAACATTCAAAGACCGAATGGATGAACTACAGAATTTGTTCATCCCAGTTTGGCATAAAAATAAAACAAAAGGTGACTCAACCGTGGCTAACAAGGGAAATTAGGGATAGCATAAGATCCAAGGAGACGACATATAAATTGGCCAGAAAAAGCAGTAAACCTGAGGATTGGGAGCAGTTTAGGATTCAACAAAGGAGGACAAAGGGAGCAATTAAGAGGGAGAAAATAGAGTATGAGTGTAAGCTTTCAGGGAACATAATAACTGACTGTAAAAGCTTTTATAGATATGTGAAGAGAAAAAGATTGGTGAAGTCAAGCGTAGGTCCCTTGCAGTCAGAATCAGGGGAATTTATAATGGGGTACAAAGAAATGGCAGACCAATTAAATACATACTTTGGTTCTGTCTTCACAAAGGAGGACACAAATAACCTCCCAGAGATGTCGGGGAACATAGGGTCTAATGAGAGGGAGGAACTGAAAGAAATCAGTATTTGTAGGGAAATGGTGTTAGGGAAATTAACGGGATGGCCGATAAATCACCAGGGCCTGATAATCTACATCCTAGGGTACTTAAGGAAGTGGCCCTAGAAATAGTAGATGCATTGCTGATCATCTTCCAAAATTCAATAAACTCTGGAACAGTACCCATGGATTGGAGGGTAGCTAATGTTACCCCACTATTCAAAAAAGGTGGTAGAGAGAAAATGGGGAATTATAGACCGGTAAGCCTGACATCAGTAGTGGGGAAAATGCTAGAGTCCATTATAAAAGATGTAATAGCAGAGCACTTGGAAAACAGTGACAGGATCGGACAAAGTCAACATGGATTTACAAAAGGTAAATCGTGCTTGACTATTCTACTGGAATTTTTTGAGGATGTAACTGGCAAAATAGATAAGGGAGAACCAGTGGATGTGGTGTATTTGAACTTTCAGAAGGTTTTCGATAAGGTCCCGCATAAGAGATTAGTGTGTAAAGTTATGGCACATGGGATTGGGGGCAAGGTATTGACTTGGATAGAGAACTGGTTGGCAGACAGAAAGCAAAGAGTTGGGATAAACGGGCCTTTTTCCGAGTGGCATGCAGTGACTAGTGGGGTACCGCAGGGATCGGTCCTAGGACCCCAGCTATTCACAATATATATTAATGATCTAGACGAAGGAACTAGATGTAATATCTCCAAGTTTGCAGACGACACAAAGCTGGGTGGGCGTGTGTGTGCCGTGCGGAGGATGCCGAGAAACTCCAGTATGATTTGGACATGTTGGGTGATTGGGCAGAAGCATGGCAGATGCAATATAACGTGGATAAATGCGAGGTTATCCACTTTGGTGTCAAAAACAGGAAGGCAGGTTATTATCCGAATGGCGAGAGATTGGGAGAAGGGGAAGTGCAACGAGACCTGGGTGTCCTTGTGCACCAGTCGCTGAAGGTAAGCATGCAGGTGCAGCAGGCGGTTAAGAAGGCAAATGGTATGTTGGCCTTCGTAGCGAGAGGGTTAGAGTACAGGAACAAGGATGTCTTGCTGCAGTTGCACAGGGCCTTGGTGAGACCACATCTGGAGTATTGTGTGCAGTTTTGGTCGCCTTATCTGAGGAAGGATGTTCTTGCCATGGAGGGAGTGCAGCGAAGATTCACCAGGCTGATACCCGAGATGGCAGGAATGACGTATGAGGAGAGATTGGGTCAACTGGGCTTATACTCGCTGGAGTTTAGAAGAATGAGAGGGGATCTCATTGAAACTTATAAAATTCTAACAGGACTAGATAGACTAGATGCTGGAAGGATGTTCCCAATGGTCAGGGAGTCCAGAACCAGGGGTCACAGTCTAAGGATAAGGGGTAAGCCATTTAGGACAGAGATGAGGAGGAATTTCTTCACCCAGAGTGGTGAACCGGTGGAATTCTCTACCACAGAAGGCAGTAAAGGCCAATTCATTAAATATATTCAAGAAGGAGTTAGATATATTTAAGGCTAAAGGGATCAAGGGATATGGAAAGAAGGCAGGGACAGGGTACTGAATTTGGATGATCAGCCATGATCTCATTGAATGGCGGAGCAGACTTGAGGGGCCGAATAGCCTACTCCTATCTTCTATGTTTCTGCCCGAATAGCATGTGGTTCAGTGTCAAATTCTGTTTGATAACACTCCTGTGATGCAACTTGGGAGTTTTACTACATTAAAGGCACTATATAAATGCAAGTTGTTGTTGTAGTAAAAGGGCAAGATAGCCAAGCTTCGGGCCCCTGAATGAGAACCCATTACCACAATAAAGCTACTGGGCCACACCGTTTTGTACATGGAGGAAAAGATAACCAAGATCAGACATTATTTCAACAGAACATCAACATGAACCCTGTAACTCCCTTAAAGTCATCCATATTTAGAGAGCAATGGTGGTCTGCCTGAATAATTGACATAGCTTAAGTTATTATCTGTGGTAGGCTTGCATTCAGTTTTAAAGATAGTTTAAAAATAAACTACATTTAAATGTGTGCAGCAGCATTTCATACTCTACCATGCAACATAGAGATCCCTTAAGCAGGAATCTATTAGAAAAATATTTCAAACGATACTCTGCATAAATGCAGAATCACAAGCCAAACTCAACTGATGGCTCAAAGCCATTAAAAGCCACCTTTGATCTATAAAAATAATAAATATACTTTCTAATATGCTGCATATGTTATTTGTTTCCCCTGGAGGCAGTGGCAAAAAATTCACCCATACTATCCAAAATTAGGAAGATGTCCAGAATCACAATATTTTGGTCTCCATGGGTTAACTGTAAAAACAACCTAAGAGAAATTAGATCATGGGCATTTATATACTCAAACAAAAAGCAAAATACTGCAGATACTGGAAATTTGAAGTAAAAATAGAAGATACTGGAAATGCTCAGCAGGTCAGGCAGCATTTGTGAAGAGAGAAACAGAGTTAACGTTTCAGATCGATGCAATAACTGTTTCTCTCCCCACAGATGCTCCCTGACATGCTGAATATTTCCAGTATTTTCTGTAGATGTTCTTAAAGTTTCATTCATTTTACTGTGATGCCGAAATAAAAAACTATTGAAAAGTTCAAGCATCAGAAGCACAGCAGAAATGGACATGCACATTCCAACACAGTAGACAGCGCACCGTGCAGTAGAGTAAGACAGCGTGCTACTACTTGTTGAATTGCAGTTACTTGTCTCCAGAACTGGAGAGAAAGAGGAGAAAACTTTAACCCAGAGGTTTGTTTTTTCCCAAAACAGCAATCACCGAAAATCAGTTGGAAGATAAGCAGAACATGACCATAAAATGTGGCCAGAAAGACTTGCATTTATATAGCGCCTTTCACGACCTTAGGACAACCCAAAGCACTTTGCAGCCAATGAAGTACTTTTTGAAGTGTAGTCACTGTTGCAATGTAAGAAACACAGCAGCCAATTTGCACACTGTAAGCTCCCACAAACATAAATGTGATAATGTCCAGATAATGCTTGATTGGGGGATAACTATTGGCCAGGACACAGGGATAACTCCCCTACTCTTCTTCAAAATAGTGCCATGGGATCGTTTACGTCCAACTGACGGGGGCCTCAGTTTAACATTTCATCTTAAAGCCGGCACCTCAGACAGTGCAGCACTCACTCAGCACGGCACTGGAGTGTCAGCCTGGATTTTGTGCTCAAGTCTCTGGAGTGGGACTTGGACTCGGGGTCTTGTGACTCAGAGGCGTGAACGCTACCCACTGAGCCACGGTGCACATAAAGATAAATCCTAATACTGACCACCTGCCTGCTTGCCCGCCACCCCAGCTTGTGATGCTGGAAAGCCAGGGTTTGGCCCTGCTCTGCCGAGCGCACTTCCTGGTTTGCTGCCGGAGCCACGCACGCACCTAGCGGCGGGCCCGGAGCTCGCGGGACGCCCGGAACCCAGCGCGCGGGGAGGGGGCACGGGCACGGGCCGAGGGGGCAGCGCCATACTCACCCGCACAGCTCCGGGTAACTGAAGAGCTCAGTCGCCTGCCCTTCGCTCCACACGGCGAGGAACATTAACCGCAGCAACATCACCGCTGCCAGGCTGCTGCCGCCACCGCCGCCGTACGACACGGTCGGGGCCGACATGTTTGCTGATTCGGTTACTGGAGAAACCAGCCGCAGCTTCCTTCGGGAGGTGAAAAAAAAACACATAGACACTGCGCTGACTTGGGGCCTCCTTCCACACGGCACGGCACGGCACGCCCCGCCCCCGTCACATGACTGAGCGCAACGGCCCCAGCCCCCCGTCACATGGCCCAACCCAGCCTCGCGCGTCCAACACGTGATCGGGGTAGACGAACGGCTGGCGGGGGAGCGCGAGCTGAAGGAGGGGTGAGCATGCGCAGTGAGAACGCGCCTTGAGCCAGTGCAGGAGGATTCTCCTTCCTCTACTATTGCTGCTGGCTACGGGGATTTATTTGTTTTATTTCTTCCTGGGATGTGGGCGTCGCTGGCAAGGCCAGCATTTATTGCCCATTCCTAGTTGCTCTTGAGAAGGTGGTGATGAGCCACCTTCTTGAACCGCTGCAGTCCGTGTGGTGAAGGTACTCCCACAGTGTTGTTAGGGAGGGAGTTCCAGGATTTTGACCCAGCGACGATGAAGGATCGTGATAAACTTCTAAATCAGGATGGTGTGTGACTTGGAGGGGAACTTGGAGGTGGTGGTGTTCCCATGCACCTGCTGCCCTTGTCCTTCTAGGTGGAAGAGGTCGCGGGTTTGGGAGGTGCTGCCGAAGAAGCCTTGGCGAGTTGCTGCAGTGCATCTTGTAGATGGTACACACTGCAGCCACAGTACGCCGGTGGTGGAGGGAGTGAATGTTTAAGGTGGTGGATGGTATGCCAATCAAGCGGGCTGCTTTGTCCCAGATGGTGTCAAGCTTCTTGAGTGTTGTTGGAGCTGCGCTCATCCAGGCAAGCGGAGAGTATTCCATCACACTCCTTACTTGTGTCTTGTAGATAATAGAAAGGCTTTGGAGAGTCAGGAGGTGAGACACTCGCCGCAGAATACCCAGCCTCTGACATGCTCTTGTTGCCACAGTATTTATTTGGCTGGTCCAGTTAAATTTCTGGTCAATGGTGACCCCCCCCCCACCAAGGATGGTAATAGTGGGGGATTTGGTGATGGTAATGCCGTTGAATGTCAAGGGGCAGTGGTTAGACTCTTGTTGGAGATAGTCATTGCCTGGCACTTGTGTGGCACGAATGTTACCTGCCACTTATTAGCCCAAGCCTGAATGTAGTCCCGGTCTTGTTGCATGCGGGCATGGACTGCTTCATTATCTGAGGAGTTGTGAATGGCACTGAACACTGCAGTCATCAGCGAAGATCCCCAATTCTGACCTTATGTTGGAGGGAAGGTCATTGATGAAGCAGCTGAAGATGGTTGGGCCTAGGACACTGCCCTGAGGAACTCCTGCAGCGATGTCCTGGGGCTGTGATGATTGACCTTCAATCACCACAACCATCTTCCTTTGTGCTAGGTATGACTCCAGCCAGTGGAGAGTTTTCCCTCTGATTCCCATTGACTTCAGTTTTACTAGGGCTCCTTCACGTGACACTCGGTCAAATGCTACCTTGATGTCAAGGGCAGTCACTCTCACCTCACCTCTGGAATTCAGCTCCTTTGTCCATGTTTGGACCAAGGCTGTACTGAGGTTGGGAGCAGAGTGGTCTTGGCGGAACTCAAACTGGGCACCAGTGAGCAGGTTATTGGTGAGTAAGTGCCGCTTGATAGCACCGTCGATGACACCTTCCATCACTTTGCTGATGATTGAGAGTAGACTGATGGGGCGGTAATTGGCCAGATTGGATTTGTCCTGCTTTTTGTGGACAGGACATACCTAGGCAGTTTTCCACATTGTCAGATAGATGCCAGTGTTGTGGCTGTACTGGAACAGCTTGGCTAGAGGCGCGGCTAGTTCTGGAACACAAATCTTCAACACGATAGCCGGGATGTTGTCGGGGCCCATAGCTTCTGTTTCTTGATATCACGTGGAGTGAATCGAATTAGCTGAAGACTGGCTTCTGTGATGGTGGGGACCTCAGGAGTAGGCCGATATGGATCATCCACGTGGCACTTCTGGCTGAAGATGGCACTTCTGGCTGAAGATGGTTGCAAACGCTTCAACCTTGTCTTTTGCACTCACGTGCTGGGCTCCACCATCATTGATGATGGGGATATACATGGAGCCTCCTCCCATTAGTTGTTTAATGGTCCACCACCATTCACGACTGGATGTGGCATGGACTGCAGAGCTTTGATCTGATCCGTTGATTGTGGGATCGCTTAGCCCTGTCTATAGCATGCTGCTTCAGCTTTTTAGCATGCATGTAGTCCTGTGTTGCAGCTTCCCCAGGTTGGCACCTCATTTTTAGGTACGCCTGGTACTGCTCCTGGCAAGCTCTTCTACACGCCTTATTGAACCAGGGTTGGTTCCCTGGCTTGGTGGTAATGCTAGAGTGAGGGATATGCTGGGCCATGAGGTTACAGATTGTGGTGGAATACAATTCTGCTGCTGCTGATGGCCCACAGTGCCTCATGGATGCCCAGTTTTGAGCTGCTAGATCTGTTATGAATTTATCCCATTTAGCACGGTGGTAGTGCCCCACAACACGATGGAGGGTGTCCTCAGTGTGAAGACGGGGCTTCGTCTTCACAATGGCTGTGCTGTGGTCACTGCTACCAATACTGTCATGGACAGATGCATCTGCGACAGGTCGATTGGTGAGGACAAGTAGGTTTTTCCCTCATATTGGTTCTCTCACCACCTGTCGCAGGCCCAGACTGGCCAGCTCTGTCAGTAGTGGTGCTACCGAGCCACTCTTGGTGATGGACATTGAAGTCCCCTACCCAGAGTACATTCTGTGCCCTTGCTACGCTCAGTGCTTCTTCCAAGTGGTGTTCAACATGGCGGAGTACTGATTCATCAGCTGAGGGAGGGCTGTAGGTGGTAATCAGCAGGAGGTTTCCTTGCCCATGCTTGACCTGATGCCATGAGACTTCCTAGGGCCACTCCTCCCTGCCTGTGCCGGTGGAACAGGACATACCCAGAGATGGTGATGGAGGAGTTTGGGACATTGGCTGAAAGGTATGGTTCTGTGAGTATGACTATGTCAGGCTGTTGCTTGACTAGTCTGTGGGACAGCTCTCCCAATTTTGGCACAAGTGCCCAGATGTTAGTGAGGAGGACTTTGCAGGGTCGACTGGGTTGGGTGTGTCGTTGTCGTGTCCGAAGTCGACGCTGATTTCAATGCCGGGTGGTCCATCCGGTTTTATTCTTACTGTTGTTTTCTGTAGCGGTTTGTTACAACTGATTGGCTTGCGAGGCCATTTCAGAGGGCAGTTAAGAGTCAACCACATTGCTGTGGGTCTGGAATCACATATAGGCCAGACCGGGTAAGGACGGCAGATTTCCTTCCCTAAAGGACATTAATGAACCAGATGGGTTTTTACAACAGTCTGGTAGTTTCATGGTCACCATTACTGATACTACCTTTTTGTTCCAGATTTATTTAATTAACTGAATTTAAATTCCCCAGCTGCCGTGGTGGGATTTGAACTCGCATCTCTGGATCATTCGGCCAGGCTTCTGGACTACTAGTACAGCAACATAACCATTATGCTACCATTCCCGAAAGTTCTTGAAAGTTGTAACCAAGGTGCCAAGCTGGCAAGTCAAGAATGGCCCTGATTATAAACCTTGGCATGTTGAAACATGTAGGAAGTCACACAACACCAGGTTATAGTCCAACAGCTTTATTTGAAATCACAAGCTTTCGGAGCGCTGCTCCTTCTTCAGGTGAAGTGGAGAAATGCATAAAGACACAGCTTATATAGTCAGAGAATCATGTCAGATGTTTACAGGTAACCTTTCCAACTGCCATTTATCACACCTCGGCAGAGAGATAATCACAGCAGTCAAAGGTGTGAATGGTGTCCAAACAGGTCAGTCAGGGAAACATTACATCAAAGAACAATGAGGTGGGGTCACAAGGGGTCAAATATTGCAGATGCTGGGGTCTGTATGAAAAACAAAAAAACACAAAAAACATTTTTTTTGGCTGGAAATCACAGCAGGTCCGGCCGCATCTGTGTAGAGAGAACAAGCCAATGTCGACTCGAGTCTGGATGACCCTGTATCAGGTGGGGTTACATGTAGCGTGACATGAACCCAAGATCTCGGTTGAGGCCGTCCTCATGGGTGCGGAACTTGGCTATCAGTTTCTGCTCAACGATTTTGCGTTGTCGTGTGTCTCGAAGGCCACCTTGGAGAATGCTTACCCGAAGATCGGAGGCAGTCCAGAATGTCACCCGAGCACAACGCAACACCATCCACGCTCTCAAGACCAACCGCAACATCGTCATCAAACCAGCAGACAAAGGAGGTGCCATCGTCATACAGAACAGAACGGACTATTGCAAAGAAGTATACCGACAACTGGACAACCAGGAACACTACAGACAGTTACCCGCAGATCCGACCAAAGAACACACCCGCCAACTCAACAGACTGATCAAAACCTTTGATCCAGACCTTCAAAGCATCCTACATGCTCTCATCCCACGTACTCCCGGCGTGGGAGACTTCTACTGCCTCCCAAAGATACACAAAGCCAACACACCTGGACGTCCTATCACATCAGGCAACGGAACCCTGTGTGAGAACCTCTCTGGATATGTCGAGGGCATCCTGAAACCCATCGTACAGGGAACCCCCAGCTTCTGTCGCGACACTACAGACTTCTTACAGAAGCTCCGCACCCACGGACCAGTTGAACCAGGAACACTCCTCGCCACGATGGACGTCTCGGCACTCTACACCAGTATCCCCCACGATGACGGCATCGCTGCGACAGCCTCAGTACTCAACACCAACAACAGCCAATCTCCAGACGCCATCCTACAACTCATCCGCTTCATCCTTGACCACAATGTCTTCACCTTCGACAACCAGTTCTTTACCCAAACACACGGAACAGCCATGGGGACCAAATTCGCACCCCAATACGCAAACATCTTCATGCACAAGTTCGAGCAAGACTTCTTCGCTGCACAGGATCTCCAACCAATGCTATACACCAGATACATCGACGACATTTTCTTCCTATGGACCCACGGCGAAGAATCACTGAAAAGACTACACGATAACATCAACAAGTTCCATCCCACCATCAAACTCACCATGGACTACTCCTCAGAATCAGTCTCATTCCTGGACACACGAATCTCCATCAAAGACGGACACCTCAGCACTTCACTCTACCGCAAGCCCACGGACAACCTCACGATGCTTCACTTCTCCAGCTTCCACCCTAACCACGTTAAAGAAGCCATCCCCTATGGACAAGCCCTGCGAATACACAGGATCTGCTCAGACGAGGAGGAACGCGATGGACACCTACAGTCACTGAAAGACGCCCTTGTAAGAACGGGATATGACGCTCGACTCGTCGATCGACAGTTCCGACGGGCCACAGCGAAAAATCGCATAGACCTCCTCAGAAGACAAACACGGGACACAACCAACAGAGTACCCTTCGTCGTCCAGTACTTCCCCGGAGCGGAGAAATTACGCCATGTTCTTCGCAGCCTTCAACATGTCATCGATGACGACGAACACCTCGCTAAGGCCATCCCCACGCCTCCACTACTCGCTTTCAAACAGCCGCCTAACCTCAAACAGACCATCGTTCGCAGCAAATTACCCAGCTTTCAGGAGAACAGCGACCACGACACCACACAACCCTGCCACAGCAACCTCTGCAAGACATGCCAGATCATCAACACAGATACCATCATCACACGTGAGGACACCACCCACCAGGTACATGGTACATACTCATGTGACTCGGCCAACGTTGTCTACCTCATACGTTGCAGGAAAGGATGCCCCGGACATGGTACATCGGCGAGACCATGCAGACACTGCGACAACGGATGAACGGACACCGCGCAACAATCACCAGGCAGGAGTGTTCCCTCCCAGTCGGGGAACACTTCAGCAGTCAAGGACATTCAGCCTCCGATCTTTGGGTAAGCATTCTCCAAGGTGGCCTTCGAGACACACGACAACGCAAAATCGTCGAGCAGAAACTGATAGCCAAGTTCCGCACCCATGAGGACGGCCTCAACCGAGATCTTGGGTTCATGTCACGCTACATATAACCCCACCTGATGCAGGGTCATCCAGACTCGAGTCGACATTGGCTTGTTCTCTCTACACAGATGCGGCCGGACCTGCTGTGATTTCCAGCCAAAAAAAATGTTTTTTGTCTTTTTTTGTTTTTCATACAGACCCCAGCATCTGCAATATTTGACCCCTTGTGACCCCACCTCATTGTTCTTTGATGTAATGTTTCCCTGACTGACCTGTTTGGACACCATTCACACCTTTGACTGCTGTGATTATCTCTCTGCCGAGGTGTGATAAATGGCAGTTGGAAAGGTTACCTGTAAACATCTGACATGATTCTCTGACTATATAAGCTGTGTCTTTATGCAGTTCTCCACTTCACCTGAAGAAGGAGCAGCGCTCCGAAAGCTTGTGATTTCAAATAAAGCTGTTGGACTATAACCTGGTGTTGTGTGACTTCTTACATTTGTCCACCCCAGTTCAACTCCGGCATCTCCACACCATGGAAACATGTAGGTGCATGGAGTTTGCAAAAGCTGTAGCAATAGCCACTTCCTTCACCGGTTGGGGGGCGGGGATAGGTGTATTCAAGTCCCGATGGTGCAGTTTTAAAGGGGTTCCCCGTGAACTTTTAAATTTTCACTTTAAAATTATGCATTTTGGTTCATTTTAAGTACTTTAACAATTGATCGTCTCAAAACAATTGTCTAAAAGAGAAATTAATTGGCACTTGTAAAATTATCGACTAATGAAAGTCAGCACAGATTAGTTAAAGACAAATCGTGTTGACTAACTTAATCAGATTGAGTTCTTTAATGAAGTAATGGAGAGGGTTGATGAGGGTAGTGCAGTTGATGTGTGTATATATAGATTTTCAAAAGGCGTTTGACAAAGTTCCACATAATAGGCTTGGAAGTAAACTGAAAGCCCATGGGTTTAAAGGGACAGTGGCAGCATGGATTCGAAATCGGCTAAGGGACAGAAAGCAGAAAATAGTGGTGAACGGTTATTTTTCAGATCAGAGGGAAGTATACAGTGGTGTTCCCCAGGACCAATGCTCTTTTTGATATATATTAATGGCCTGAACTTGGGTACACAGGGCATAATTTCATGGTCTAGATGACACAAAACTCAGAAATGTAAGCAATCAGGAGGGTGGTAACAGACTGCAGGAGGGCATAGACAGTGGTGAAATGGGCAGACATGGCAGATGAAATTTAACACGGAGAAGTGTGAAGTGATGCATTTTGGTAGGAAGAATGAGGAGAGGCAATATAAACTTAATGGTACCATTTAGAAGGGGGCGCATGAACAGCAAGACCTGGGGGTGTACAAAAATCTTTGAAGGTGGCAGGATAAGTTGAGAAGGCTGTTAAAAAGGCATGTGGGATCCTTGGTTTTATTAATAGAGGCGTAGAGCAAGAAAGTTATGCTAAACCTTTACAAAACATTGGCTGGGCCTCAACTGGAGTATTCTGTTCAATCCTGGGCTCCACACTTTAGGAAGGATGTCAAGTGCCTTAGAGAAGCTGCAGAAGAGATTTACTTGAATGCTACCAGGGATGATGGAGTTCTTCTTAGAGCAGAGACGTTAAGAGGAGATTTGTTAGAGGTGTTCAAAATCATGAATTGTTTTGATAGAGTAAATAAGGAGAAACTGTTTCCAGTGACAGAAGGGTAAGTAACCAGAGGACACAGATTTATGGTGATAGGCAAAAGAACTAGAGGCATCGTGAAGAAAAAAATTTGAATGCAGTGAGTTGTTGTGATCTGAAATGCACTGCCTGAAAGGGTGGTGGAAGCAGATTCAATAGTAACTTTCAAGAGGAATTGGATAAATATTTGAAAGGAATAACTTTACAGGCTATGGGGACCGAGCCAGGGAGTGGGACTAATTGGATAGCTCTTTCAAAGAGCTGGCAGGCATGATGAGCCAAATGGTCGTCTCTGCTGTATCATTTCATGATTCTGTGATAACAAATTTCAACAAACCAACCAGAATATCACTTTTCCAAAAGTTACCTCTCTGTTGGAACATGGGACATGTTGAAACATGGTGAAGGAAGAAGCAGAGAGCTTGATGGGAAATTAAGACTAGCTTAGCATATAGTATAGGGAGCAAAAACTATGGGGGAAAAATTGGGTAGCGCCCATTTTAGGGCGCTAACCTTGCCCGGGCACTAACTTTAGCACCCTGAAAAAGTTAGCGCCCCTCCCCCATAAACTCAGTAGTAGTGCCCCGAGAAGAAGGTGGAGCACTACAGGAAGCGATCCCCCTCCTTGGGGCGCTACTACTCAATGCGGCCAGCACCCCACATAGAAATGTTAAAGGTGGGCAGGGGCTGGCAGCCGGTCAAAATAAAAATGGCCGCCCGACACCTGTCCTTTAAGTAGCGCTGCTGCACGCTACCGCCACTGCAAAACCACCCCTGATCCTTTCGGTCCCATCGCCCGGCAATAGTTATGGGGGCGCAAGGGAAGTTTGTGGCTGGGTCGATGACGTCTTCAGCGCCAGCAGGGCAGGGCGCTACCGGCTACAGTCGCCGCTAACCTCCCGCTGAATTTCGCGGAAGGCATTAGCAGCGGTGCGCCTGAGCACATGGGGATTTGCGCCCTGAGGGGCACTAACGAGAGGCGCAAAGCAAACCAATTTCTCCCCCTATATATCTGACAGCTTTCCGGTCTAGATTTGGCCCCTCTTTGCTCATCTGGGCTCTTTCCCATCTGGATTTAGCCCCCTCGGCGGAGGTGATCAGTCTCCCCTATTCTATAGAAATGTCTCTTAAGAGATTGAGGTTTGTGTGGCTTCTCCACTGTCGTGTCAAAGTACCACACACTTTTGTATCTGTTCTATTTCCCCCTAAAAAATGTATACTACTCGCACGTATAGGTTCTTTATCCTGTGCCCTGCAGCGTAGTTGTCATTGTAAGTCTACCTCCTGTCCGAGAGCTCGTCAGGATCAAGTTCTTGATGGTTCACCTCTCACTTCAGTGTGATAGCGACACCTCCCTGGTTATCAGAACAAAAAGCTGCAAGTTCAGGCCGTGGCTAGGCTCACCAGTGGTGTAGGTAAAGAGACCCATGTTGTCTCTTTACTTGAGTAGTAACGAAAATCGTCACTGCTTCAGGTTCAATACTTCTATTTCTTCAGTCAGCATGCAAAACACTTTACAAGCAAAGTAGATTAAACAAATATGAGTGCAGAAATGTAGATATGCATTTCACTATTCCCTCACTGCACTAACTTTTCTAAGCACAAGATGTCTTTTTATATGTTCCTTGCTAAACTTGAATCTGCCTCTTCTCCCTTGATTGGATTCCTTCTGTCACCTGACTTAACATGACACATTCCCTTCAGTACTTTCCCATGGTGTCCAGACTGAACCAAGGCCTAGGCTATCCCACATGTAGCAGCCCCTTGTCTGTTCCCAACCCTTAATCAGTCTGTTTTTCTGTGCGAACAATGGAGTCTTACTTATTACACTGTCTGCAGCTGCATGTTCAATCTGGTTTCCCAGGTGTAAAAAGCTCTTCTTTGGCAATTTTTTCAATGTCCAGGCACAATACTTCAGTCAAGATACTTTTGTTACCAAGCTCTCTCTCAAGCTTATATGTGATTTCTATTTTGTATGCTAAGTTAACTTTTAATTTCCCATCAAGCTCTCTACCAAGCTAGTTCATTTGCCTCCTAAGTTAATTGTAATTACCTGTGTGAATATATAAAGAAAACACGTTACTGTAATAAACAAATGTGTACTATCTTGTAGTGTTCACTCCCTATACTATATGCTAAGCTAGCCTTAATTCCCCATCAAGCTCTCAGCCTCTTCTCCATGTTTCAGCATGTCCCATGTTCCAACACTCTCAGCATCCAACTCTCCCATCCCAGTTCATATGGACACTGTACCCCATCTGACTCACTCCTCCCTTTAACCCTCCTAATTCATACTGACATTCTACTACCACTGCACCCCCACCTCCCTCTCCCCTGTCAACTTAACCTGACATTCTCTTCCCTCCAAACCAGCTGGTATTTTCTTCCACCAACTCCCCGTTCATGCTGACTTCCCCCCCCCCCACACCCTATTCAAACTTACCACTCCCCTCCCGTTCCAGTTAATGCTTGCATTCTTCTTTCTTCCCCACCCAAAGTGTTGCTTCCAGTTTCTCTCCTGCTACCCTCAAACAACAACAACTTGTATTTAACGTAGTAAAACGTCCCAAAGTGCTTCACAGGAGCATTATCAAACAAAATTTGACACCAAGAAACATAAAGAGATAATAGGACAGATTACCGAAGAGGTAAGTTTAAGGAGCGTCTTACAGGAGAGGCATTGAGGTTTAGGGAGGGAATTCCAGTGCTTAGAGCAGCTGAAGGTGTGGCCACCAATGGTGGAGCGATTAAAATCAGGCATGCACAAGAGGCCAGAATTGGAGAAGTGCAGAGATCTCGGAGGTTTGTCAGGCTGGAGGAGGTTGCACAGATAGGGAGGGGTGAGACCATGGAGGGATTTAAAAACAAGGTTGAGAATTTTGAAATTGAGGCCTTGCCAGTCCGGGAACTAGTGTAGGTCGGTGAGCACAGGGGTGATGGACGAATGGGACTTGGTGCGAGCTAGGAGACGGGCAGCAGAGTTTTTGATGAGCTCAAGTTTATGTAGGTTGGAAGATGGGAGGCCGGCCAAAAGAATGTAGAATAGTCAAGTCTAGAGGTAACAAAGGCATGGAGGAGGGTTTCTGCAGCAGATGAGCTGAGGCAAGGGCGTAGACGGGTGATGTTACAGAGATGGAAGTAGGCGGTCTTGGTGATGGAGCAGATATGTGGTCGGAAGCTTGGCTCGGGGTCAATTACCGTGCGAATGGTCTGGTTCAGCCTCAGACAGTTGACGGGGAGAGGGATGGAGTCAGTGGCTAGGGAACGGAGTTTGTGGTGGGGACCGAAGACAATGGCTTTGGTCTTCCCAATATTTAGTTAGAAGCAATTTCTGCTCATCCAGTACTGCATATCGGATAAACAGTATGACAAATTAGAGACAGTGGAGGGGTCGAGAGGTGTTAGTGAGGTAGAGCTGGGTGTCGTCAGCGTACATGTGAAAACTGACGCTGTGTTTTCGGATGATGTCGCCGAGGGGCAGCATGTAGATGAGAAATAGGAGAGGGCCAAGGATAGATCCTTGGGGACACCAGAGGTAACGGTGTGGGAGCAGGAAGAGAAGCCATTGCAGGTGATTCTCTGGCTACGACTGGATAGCTAACAATGGAACCAGGCGAGGGCAGTCCCAACCTGCTGGACAATGGTGGAGAGGCGTTGGAGGAGGATGGTGTGGTCGACCATGTCAAATGCTGCAGACAAGTCTAGAAAGATGAGGAGGGATAGTTTACCTTTGTCACAGTCACATAGCATGTCATTTGTGACTTTAACGAGCTCCATTACAGTACTGAGGCATTCAAGCATGGCGTTGCGGGAAAGATGGGCACGGATTTGGGAGGCAACAGTACATTCAGGGATTTGAGAGGAAAGGGAGGTTGGAGATGGGACAGTAGTTTACAAAGACAGAGGGGTAAGGGGTGTTTTTTTGAGGGGAGGGATGATGACAGCAGATTTGAATGAGTGGGGGACAGTACCTGAGGAGAGAGAACTGTTAACAATATCAGCTAACATGGGGGCCAGGAAGGGAAGTTGGGTGGTCAGCAGTTTGGTGGGAATAGGGTCAAGGGAGCAGGAGGTGGGCCTCATGGACAAGATGAGCTCGGAGAGGCATGAGGGGAGACGGGAGAGAAACTGGAGAAAGCTGTAAGTTCAGGGGGGAATCCTTAGCCCGGTGGGCTCCCACCTTCTGTCCCCTTCATTTCTCCCTCTTCTTTCCCTTCTTTCGTATCTATTCTCCCCCTTCTCCCCATAATTACCATCCATTGTCCCTTTCCCTCTTTTGCCATCCATTCTCCCCCCTTTTCTTCTCCCTTTCTTTAACAACCATTTCCCCCTTAATCCAGCTCTAACCTGAATGCTTCTGCTAATGGACCACCCCTCGTTCCTGCTCCTAACACTAAGGAATTCCTGTTCTCTCTGGATTCCAGTCTACCATGCATAGCAGCTGGGATCCCTTCCACTGGCACTGGAAGCTGTCTTTGTTTTTCAGAGTGACGTAACTCAAATAGGTCACAAAGATGAGTGAGTCTCACTTCAAATGAACCATGCTTGGCAGATCTGTCATCCTTGCCATGTTAATGGGAACAAGATGCTAGAAGCACTCTTTACCTCGAACATCCTCAGAGATACTGTCTCGCTCCAACATCCCCCTCTAATTGAAACAGGCATTGTCCCCCTTCAATCTTCACCAGTTTACAGAAAGACTCCCCTTCAACCCCATTAGCCAATGCAGGCAATCTTCTCCCTATTCCCTTCAATTCCTGGGCCATTTTTCTATTCCCTAGTGCTGCTCTCGGACTCTCCTCCACTCGCCTAGAACTGTTCTCCGACTTTCTTCTCTCCTCCCTCTCAAGCACCATCGCAAGTGCACTGGCCACTGGCATTCCTCTCTCCACCCAGCACTGCTCTCAGGCTTTCCTCTCTCCCTCTTCCCCTACCAAGCCCAAATATCATGCTTTCCACCTTCTCTACTCACCTGCTCCCTCCCACCCCCCAAGCACTGCTCTTAGACTCACTGCTCTGGGACCCCTGCTCAGTGTTTTTTGTACTGCTGCACACTATGGCAGAATCTGGAGTTGAGGTCGAACATCAGCCATGATCTTATTGAATGGCGGAGCAGGCTCGAGGGACCCTATGACCTACTGCTGCTCCTATTTCTTATGTTCTGAATCAATGCCATGAGATCCTTCATATCCACCAAAATGTAAGATTTTTTGAGTAGGTACCCCTGATGTAAACTAATTTCAGGGTCATTCGCATCTTTTGTATTAATCAACTTTTTTCTTGTAAAGAAAGGTTTGCATTTATATTGTGCCTTTCTCGACCTCAGGACACCCCAAAACACTTTACAGCCAATGAAGTACTTTTGAATTGTAGTCACTGTTGCACAGTAGGTACAGGAGGCATTGACTCCTTCATGGGGTACAGATTCAGGGCGATGCTGTGACGAATGGCACTGGGTGAACCCAACTGCAGGAAGGCAAACTCAGGCAGAGGATAGGTTGCAAACACAAAGATAGACTTTACTAGAAACAAACAAAATAACAACAGCACAGATACAGGCCGGCAAGAGGATCACAAGGCAGTGTGAAACTCAAGACTGAGCACCGGACATAAAACTAAGCACCACTTAAATAGCAGGCATATAACCATGCACAGGTGAGTATGATTAGGAAGAAAGAAGGAAACAATTAAGAGTTCATGGTGCCCTCTGGTGGCGAGGCAGAACCTGGGTCATTCCTGACATGCATGTTTTCCAATATCGCAACCAAGTAGTCATGTGTAAGCATAGATGTTGAGTGGTAGCAGGCTATTTTACCATGAGGGTGGGATGTGGAGATTGAAGCCTAAGGGGAAAAATTACTGGGCTATGGGGATAGAGCAAGGGAGTGGGATTAATTGGATAGCTCTACCAAAGAGCCAGCACAGGCATGATGGGCCATGTGGCCACCTTTTTTGCTGTATCATTCTATGTTTCCTGCCAAAGTGCAGCGGTGCCTCTTGGGTCAATAATCGTGCCAGAGGTTTGGACAGCGCCCTAGAACACCACCGGTTTTTGTTCACTAACGCGGATGTACGGACAGTGCCTTTAAAACACTAATGGTCCACCAGGAAATATTGGCGGTTAGCATATGAGTCTTATCTCAAAAGAGAAGGAATTAGCAGGTTTGCATTGGCCTTTAGGATAGTTCTTCTCTCCCTGCCAACAGGAGCTACCCTGTATCCTTGATAAACTTGCTCCGCTTTCCATTGTTCTATCCCTTTTTTAACCACAGCCCAGACCATTTTGATTCCTTCAGTACTTTTTAACCTACTTCAAAAATCAGTTTTTTAAAATTTCAGTACATTGTGAAATTTTACTTGGGGCTGGTCCACTTGGTCACAGTCTTTGTCCCTTATGACACAATGTGCTTGGCCAGCTCCCCTGGCATCAAGGAGGCACACGGCAGTCTGGATCTCCCTGAAGCTGATGGTCGAGCACTTGTTGTAATGGGCCAGGTAAGAAGCTTCATCCGCTCATAGCTTTGTAGGAGATGCTGGTGTCGGGATCAACCTGCTTCATCACTTTGTAGATGTAGATTGAGTAACTCTCCTTACTTGACCTAGAGAGTGGAAATGATCTGATGTATTTTCACTTGCTGGCTCAGTGCAAAGATTGCAAGCCTGGTGCCAAGGGCAAGCACCATTCCTCTGCTTTTCCAATTTTTTTTTGACTGGAGATGATTTTGTGCAATTACAATTGCAGTTTTCTTTCCTGAGCTGGCAGTGGTTGCACTGTATTTTGGGAATTCTACCCCATCATCACTACAAGTGAGTGAAGAACATTAAACTTACACTACAAGTCAAAAGTGCAAATGTTTTTGTAAAGAGCTCTTTACATTATGATTTAAAAAGAAATGTGGCTCTCAAAGTCATACGAAATACTGGTGTAATGTTTCCACTTTGGGCACAATTGGGAAACTGGGCACAAATTGGGCTTAAAATTGCACTGTTTTTCCAAAGTAAAGTTATGCTTCATGTTATAGCAATTATGTAGGGCCCTGGTGAGACCGCACCTGGAGTATTGTGTAGAGTTTTTGGTTTCCTTACCCAAGGAAGGATATACTGCCATAGCGGGAGTGCAACAAAGGTTCACCAGACTGGTTCCTGGGATGGGGGGATTGTCCGATGAGGAGAGATTGAGTACACTAGACCTATATTCTCTGGAGTTTAGAAGAATGAGAGGTGACATCATTGAAACATACAGAATTCTTACAGGGCTTGACAGGGTAGATGCAGGGAGGATGTTTCCCCTGGCTGGGGAGTCGAGAACCAGGGGTCACAATCTCAGAATAAGGGGTCGGCCATTTAGGACTGAGATAAGGAGAAATTTTTTCACTCAGAGGGTGGTGAAGCTTTGGAATTCTCTACCCCAGAGGGCTGTGGAGGCTCAGTCATTGAGTATATTTAAGACAGAGATCGATAGATTCTTGGACATTAAGGGAATCGAGGGATAAGGGGATAGTGCAGGAAAGTGGAGATGAGGTAGACGATCAGCCATGATCTTATTGAATGGCAGAGCAGGCTCGAGGGGCTCCTGCTCCTATTTCTTATGTTTCTGCCCAAACTCATTTGCATATTGCTGAACGTAAGATTTCCTGTGAATCAGCGCAATAGAGCAGTGTGAATGGGCATGATCAACAAGTGACTGGGAACAGGCCTGAAGTATCTGGGGAGAGGTTCTATAAAAAGCCAGTGTCAAAAATTTTCCTTTCATGGTGAGGCTGAAGAGTAAATGGTAAGAGGTCACTCCTCTCTCTGGGGAAAAAAAATGCCATGCGGCCTGACTTATCTGATTGATTAATTTAAGGCCTAGCAGTAGTGAATGATTTCAATCTGAGCAGTGTGCAAGTTGATTTAAGGAATGCATTGATCTGATTGATTTAAATGTAATTTTAATTTAAATCATGCTAAAGTATTAAGAGCAGTGATGAGTGTTTTCAATCTAAGCAATGTGCAAATTGATTTCGTGTGGGCAGCACACTAAAATAATCCTGGCCACACTCTCTGGGGAATACTGCAGTACACCCCCAGATCTGTCCAAGCACTTGAAGCAACTCTTCAGGACCCCAATGGCTCTCTCCACGACCTGCCTGGTGGAGACATGGGCCTCATTAAATTTCACCTCCGACTCAGTGTGTGGTGCTCGAAATGGAATCATCATCCATGGCAGCAGGGAGTAGGCCTTATCCCCAACTAACCAAACGTCAGGCCGATTACATTCCCTGAATATGCGGCCTATGTCTGAGTTCCTTACAGTAAATGCGCTGTGTGTTGATCCAGCGAGCATGGCATTCACAAGTAGGAATTGCAGACGGGCATCACTCATTACCTGAATATTATGGGAGTGGAATCCCTTCCTGTTTAGGTAGCTCTGAGAGTCCTCATGGGTGATCTTCAATGCCACGTGAGCGCCATCAATCTCTCCAAGCACCTCTAGGAAATCAGCTATTCGTTAAAACTCCAGTGACCTCTGCCATTGCTCCGCGAGTGTTAAATCAAATTTATTAGTCATTCACCCTGCGGAACAGGGCATCTGTCACCTGCCGGATGCTGGCCTTCACTGCCCCTTGGCTGATCCATTGCTGGTCCCCCATCGCACCTGGAATGAGCCACTCCCGTAGAAATTCAAAGCTGTTGTGAGGTTCACTTCCACAGTGATGGCCATGCTGGTTGACGATCGAGGCCTCAGGTCCTCCCTCAGTAAATCGCAGAGCTGGCCGATTGCCGCCTTGGTGAAACATAGACTGTGCACGACCAGCTCCTCCATCATCTCCTCGTAACTCAAGCGAGTAGAGTAATTGCGAATGGGATGAACTCTCTGCAACAAAAGCAAAATACTGCGGATGCTGGAAATCTGAAGTAAAAACAGAAAATGCTGGAAATGTTTAGCAGGTCAGGGAGCATCTGATCTATGACCTTTCATCAAAGTTGGAAAAATTAGAGATATAATAGGATAGCAAGTGCAGAGGCAGGGAAAGGGGGAGGGGAGGAAAGAATAAAAGGGAAGGTCTGTGATAGGGTGGAAGGGAGGAGAAATTAAATGACAAAAGGTATGACTGTACTGTTAAGTATGTGTATTGTATTGAACAATTAACACAAAGACTTAAACGTATAACTCAAACAGGTCTTTACTGGTTGGAGGTAGGGACTGCACATAGGTCTTTACTTCATGCCCACAGGCGGGAACTGAGGGGAGATCAGTACCCACAGTACTATTTATACCCCTATGGCCAGGAGTGGTACTGCGTATCACTACGCCCTACAAGTAGTGCAGTCCTGTCCATAGGTTCAAAGTAGCACACATATTACATACACAACATTCCTCCCTTCTTAGCTTTACAGTCATCTCCCCATTTAACATAACGTAATAACATATATACATATATAACTTCAGGTTTACATAACAGAATAACATAGATACATAGATAACTTCATGTCAAAACAGATCACAGATTCAGTCTCTGCGGAAAACAGTTCACAGATTCAATCTCTGTGGTGTAGTCGGTTCACGTTGCTGGAGTGACTCATTCAATAGTCCTTCCATGGATTTAACAGTTTGAACTTCCGAACTGAATTGGCTCCGTTCGGAGGGACCACGTGTGTGATCTGGTAGAGGTAATAATGGTTCAGATGGGTCATCTTCTGTTTCGACTTTTCCTTTTCTGCTTCTTGGAGACTCTCTGGGCTCCACTGTCAGCTGCCAGCTGCATGCACAGTTCCTCCTTCTCTTCCTCCTTTTTCCGTAGTAGAGCCACCTTCTCCCGATGTTCCGTAGACTTTCGGTGCTCCTCCATGATTTCTGTATGGTGGGAGTCGAAGTTACAAGTTGGGCAGGACAGGACATAGTAATATTCGGTGTATACCTATCAATTCCTCCAATAAAAGGCGAAGAGTTACGAAGGTGACTAAAGGTTTTTATTGACTAAATAACAGAGCCCACTCTCGTGGGTGATCCGATCCAAGCAGGAGGAATACCAGCCAGTCGCTCACCTTTATACCTGGCCTGGTGGGTGGAGCCAAGGCGGAGTCGGCAGTGGTCATCCCAGGTATAGCAGTGTGGCAAGAGGCGACCTCGTACCGTGATACAATAGTGGTCAGTGATACAGTTATAACGAACAGTGGTGAACAGTGCTAACTACTAACAGTGATACGATAGTGAACGTGGTTTACCACATTCACCCCTTGTTTAGAATTAAGTCCGGCGGGGTGAAGTGTACTACCAATTCTGGTAGGTCAGTCTGTCCGGAGGCTTCGTAAGCCTCTCCGATCGCCGCAGCGGTGGTGTTGCCTTATCCGGTGCTGGTGCCTTATCCGGTGTTGATGCTGGTGTTTGCGTGGTCGGCGAGGGCTCGTGGGGTTCCGGCATGCCGTCTACCTTGGCTGAGGTTGGGGGGGGTGGTGGCGGTGTTTCCGGATCGGCTGAGGGTGCGAGGTCTCGTAGGGAGACAGTGTCCTCCCGCCCGTCTGGGTACGCCACGTAGGCGTACTGGGGGTTGGCGTGCAGGAGGTTCACCCTCTCGACCAGGGGGTCCGTTTTATGGGCCCTCACGTGTTTCCGCAGCCAGACCGGCCCCGGGGCGGTCAGCCAGGTTGGTAGAGTGGTTCCCGTAGTCGACTTCCTGGGGAAAACGAACATTCGTTCATGGGGGGTGGTGTTAGTGGCCGTGCAAAGTAATGACCGGATGGAGTGCAGCGCTGTCGGGAGGACTTCTTGCCAGCGGGAGGTTGGGAGGCCCTTAGACTTTAAGGCTAAGAGGACGGCCTTCCATACCGTCGCGTTCTCTCTTTCCACCTGACCGTTACCTCTGGGGTTGTAGCTGGTGGTCCTGCTTGCTGCAATACCTCTCTCTAGGAGGAATTGCCGGAGTTCCTCGCTCATGAAGGAGGAGCCCCGGTCGCTGTGTATATAGTTCGGGAACCCGAACAAGGCGAAGAGGGCATTCAGGCACTTAATGACCGTGCTACTGGTCATGTCGGGGCAGGGGAAGGCAAAGGGGAAACGGGAGTACTCATCAACGATGTTGAGGAAGTACACATTATGGTCAGAGGATGGGAGGGGCCCCTTAAAGTCGATGCTCAGGCGCTCGAAGGGGCGGGTGGCCTTAATCAGGCTTGCTCGGTCCGGCCTATAGAAGTGCGGTTTGCACTCCGCACAGGTCTGGCAGTTCCTGGTCATGGTCCTGACCTCCTCGATGGAGTAGGTCAGGTTGCGGGCCTTAATGAAATGGTAGAGTCTGGTGACTCCGGGGTGGCAGAGCTGGTCGTGGAGGGTCTGAAGCCTATTGATATGCGCGCTGGCGCATGTCATTCGTGAAAGGGCATCAGGGGATTCGTTCAGCTTGCCTGGCCGGTACAAGATCTCATAATCGTAGGTGGAGAGCTCGATTCTCCATCTCAAAATCTTGTCATTCTTGATTTTGCCCTTCAGCTTGTTATTAAACATGAAAGCCACCGAACGCTGGTCGGTGAGGAGGGTAAATCGTTTGCCTGCCAGGTAGTGCCTCCAGCGCCGCACTGCCTCCACGATCGCCTGGGCCTCTTTCTCGACCGACGAATGTCGGATCTCGGGGCCCTGTAGGGTCCTTGAGAAGAAGGCCACTGGCCTCCCCTCCTGGTTTAGGGTGGCGGCTAAGGCGAAGTCGGATGCGTCGCTCTCCACCTGGAAGGGGATGGACTCGTCCACTGCGTGCATCGTGGCCTTGGCTATGTCTCCCTTAATGAGGGAGAAGGCCGCGCACGCCTCCTCCGTGAGGGGGAAGGAAGTGGCTTTCAGGAGGGGTCTGGCTTTGTCCGCGTAATTGGGTACCCATTGGGCATAGTAGGCGAAAAGCCCCAGGGTTCTCCTAAGTGCTTTAGGGCAGTGGGGGAGGGGTAGCTCCATGAGGGGGCGCATTCTTTCTGGGTCGGGGCCGATGATTCCGTTCTCCACTACGCAGCCGAGGATGGCAAGGCGCGTGGTGTTAAACACGCATTTCTCCTTATTGTAGGTGAGGTTCAGCCGTTGGGCTGTACGGAGGAATTTCTCCAGATTCGCGTCATGTTCCTGCCGGTCGCGGCCGCAGATAGTGACGTTATCTAGGTAGGGGAATGTAGCCTGCAGTTCGTTCTGGTCAACCATCTGGTCCATCTCCCTTTGGAAGACCGAGACCCCATTAGTGACACCGAAGGGGACCCTAAGGAAGTGGTATAGGCGCCCATTCGCCTCGAAGGCGGTATACTGGCGGTCCTCAGGGTGGATAGGGAGTTGGTGGTAGGCCGCCTTCAGGTCGATGGTCGAGAATACTTTATACTGTGCAATCTGATTGACCATGTCAGATATGCGGGGGAGGGGGTATGCGTCCAGCTGGGTATATCTGTTTATGGTCTGGCTGTAGTCGATGACCAGGCGGTTTTTATCGCCGGTCTTTACGACTACGACCTGGGCACGCCAGGGGCTGCTGCTCCCCTCGATAATGCCCTCTTTCAGGAGGCACCGCACCTCAGAGCTAATGAAGGCTCTGTCCCCGGCGCTATACCGCCTGCTCTTGGTAGCGACGGGTTTGCAGTCAGGGGTAAGGTTAGCAAACAGAGAGGGTGGCGGGACCTTGAGGGTGGAGAGGCTGCAGGTGTTACGCGGTGGGCGGTTTAACGTTTGCTGGTTGTTGACTGTGAGTGGGGGGAGGGGTCCACCGTATGCTAGGGTTACGCTTTGGAGGTGGGATTGGAAGTCCAGCCCTAGTAGGACGGCAGCGCAGAGATGGGGGAGGACGAGGAGTTTAAAGTTTTTATACTCCGTGCCCTTAACCGACAGGGTCACGACACAGTAGCCGCTGATGTCCGTGGCGTGGGACCTCGATGCCATCGAGATTCGGCTGCGCGTTGGTAGGACAGAGAGGGAGTAGTGGCTCACCGTGTCTGGGTGGATGAAGCTCTCCGTGCTTCCGCTGTCGAACAGGCAGGTCGTGGCGTGGCCGTTCACTTTGATGTCCATCATTGATTTGGACAGATGGTGCGGGCGGGCTTGGTCCAGGGTGACGGAAGCTAGTGTGTAGCTGAGCGAGTCGTTGTCATCTGCGGGCGAGGCGGTCGGGCATGGTGAGTAAAATGGCGTCTCCCACGAGGTAGGGCAAAATGACGGAGAAGATGGCTGCCCCCGTAGCTCACATGAGGCACTATTGGGGTCGGTTGCCTTAATCAAAGATGGCCGCCCCCATGACTCATGTGTGGGGATGCTGGCCTCAGTTGCCCTAAACGAAGATGGCCGCCCCCATAGTTCGCATGCGGCACTGCTGGCCTCTGAGGATCCGCTCCTGCAGGCCTTGGAGAAGTGGCCTTTCTTCAGGCAGGTTTTGCATATGGAGTTCTTGGCTGGGCAGCGCGACCTCGGGTGCTTCTCCTGGCCACAAAAAAAACAGCCGGCGGCCCGATCGCGGATGCCCGATGTCGGGGCCGGTGCCGGGGGTGGCGGGGCCGGTCGGGTCCGGGACGCCGACGCAGAGGTAGGTCCCGGGGGCGGCGCTGGGAAGGGTGCTGTGGTAGGGGTCGGGCCCGAGTCCCAGGGTCGCGAGCAGTACCTGGTGAATGCTTCCTGATCTTGGTGGGCCACTTCCAGGGAGATAGTGAGGGCTTCAGCTTTTTCCATGCTGAGGTCTTTAGCTTCCAGCAGTCTTTGCCGTGAGTACTCGGACCGTAGGCCTTTCAGGAATGCGTCGCGGATATTATCTTCAGTATTTTCGGCTGCCGACACCGATTTAAAGTCACAGTTCCTGGCGAGTGCATATAGCGCCTGTGAGAATTCGGCTACTGGTTCTCCTGGCTGTTGCGGCCGTGATCTTAGGAGGTGCCTAGCGTACATGTAGTTTACCGGGGTCCGGTACTTCTGTTTCAGCAGGTTGATGGCGGTCTCGTAGGTAGTCATGTCCTCGATGAGAGTGTATACTCTCGGGCTCAGTTGTGCCTGCAGGACACTTAGTTTGGATGCCTGAGGGATGCTGGATTCTCTCAGGTATGATTCGAAGCAGACCAGCCAGTGTTTAAAGTCTGCGGCTGAGTTTGCTGCTTGTGGGTTCAGGTCCAGGTACGGCGGTCTGAGGGCTCGCAGCCAAGCTGGCTGGTGTGGCTGTGCTCCTGGGAGCTGCGCTGGTGGCTCCTCCGCCGGTTGTGATTCGTTGTCGGACATCATTAAATTTAGTCAATAAAATTGATATACCTATCAATTCCTCCAATAAAAGGCGAAGAGTTACGAAGGTGACTAAAGGTTTTTATTGACTAAATAACAGAGCCCACTCTCGTGGGTGATCCGATCCAAGCAGGAGGAATACCAGCCAGTCGCTCACCTTTATACCTGGCCTGGTGGGTGGAGCCAAGGCGGAGTCGGCAGTGGTCATCCCAGGTATAGCAGTGTGGCAAGAGGCGACCTCGTACCGTGATACAATAGTGGTCAGTGATACAGTTATAACGAACAGTGGTGAACAGTGCTAACTACTAACAGTGATACGATAGTGAACGTGGTTTACCACAGTCCTGATCTAGGCCAGCGAGAGGGTCTTCTATTTCCTCCATACCCAGCTGGGCGTTAGCCAGCTTTTGTTCCAAGTCCAGACATCTTTCCTGAAGAGACTTCTTCATGCGTACCTCTTCATCCAGCTTTTTCTGGGCTTTCAGCAAGTCGTTTACTAATGACCTCATTTGAGATTTTACTACTTCAACTTCTTTTGGAGATTGATTGATCGGACTATTCAATCCCTCTACCGGAGCAGCTGTTTCAGCGGTCTGTTGTTCTACGTTGACGTGAGTCAGCGTACTTTTGGCATCCAAGGGCTGCTCTGTTGCAGTCATCTCAGTCTGTGTTGCCACCTCAGCTCTTCCAATAACCTTTGATAGCTCCGAACCCCTTTCGTTTGAATATTGAAGTTTGTGTTCAAGTTTTTCCCATTTCAGAGTCCTGTCCTTCAGCATATGCAGGAGTTGGCTGACCGTTAACTCCTCTGACATCAGACGTTTTGTGTGCTCCTGCTCCATTTTCTCCATCAGCTGCTTCTGTTGTCTTTCCAGATTCTCCAACTCTATATCAAAGAACTCTTTCGTTGCATTCAACTCTTGCTCAAAACGGCGAAGCATTTGTTCTAATTGCTGTTGTAGTTTGAAATGGAGTTGAGTTCGAGCCCAGTGTCCCTCAGAAATGGGCACATCAGTAGACTTGCCAGACTCAAAATCCACAGTTAAACTATGTTGTTGTTGCTCAGTGGAATTCTGTGCTGAAACTTTGTCTTTTGCACCTGAGTTGGGCTTACCATCATCCGTTCCAGAGTCTGGGCCGACTATCTTCACCGAGTTCTCACTCGTTATTGTTTGTAGGAAATGCCAGTCCATATTCATTTTCCTAATCCACTCCCATCCTAGTAGTGGAGGACCTCCTTCAGATATCACATATAAGTCCATTATTTGACTGTCTTCGCCCTTGTGGACCACTGCAACCTCTATTTTCCCGATGGGGTACACTCTTTGCCCCGTGTATGTTTTCAATATAATCCCCGTATCCTGTAGGGGAATATGTTGGAATAACTTTCCGTAATCTTTCTTATTTATGACCGTCAATGCCGATCCAGTGTCCAATTCCAGTTTTACTTGGACTCCTTCTATCTGAAGAGTGACCCAAATTGTCTGGAGGTCTGCACCCTTACCAGCGTTGAGTACTCTTAAGCTAGTCAGTTCATTACTGCTAGCGTCTGAATCGGACTCCTGTTCGGTCACCTTGTGTACCTTTGCGTATTTTCCTTGCGGTGACTTCTTGTTGCTGGTCTTCTTCGCTGACCTGCATACTCTAGCTATATGTCCAAGCCTACCACAAGTTCTACATTCTTGGTTTTTAAACCAACACTGGTTCTGATCATGCGTTGTCTTTCCACAACGATAACATTTGCCAGAACTCACACCCAATTTGTGTGCACTGAGCTCCGGTGACCGTAGCTGCATTACTGCCGTGCCTCTCGCTGCGGCTTCGTGTGCTGCTGCCATAGTGACTGCCTTCTCAAGCGTCAGCTCATTCTCCTCGAGCAGTCGCTTTTGTGTATCCTGTTTAAATAAACCACACACAAATTTGTCTCGTAGTGCATCTGTCAGTCCCGTTCCAAACTGGCAATATTTCGCTAATTTACGCAATTCCAGCAAATATTCAGCATTGCTTTCATGCTGTAGCTGCCTTCTGTCGTAAAATTTAAATCGTTCCGCTAGCATCAGCGGCGTGGGGTTTAGATGATCTTTCAGGACAGTAACAATCTCATCGAACGTCTTATCCGCCGGTTCATCTGGTGATAACAGGTGTTTCAATTGCCCGTATGTCTTCGCACCCATTAAATTTAATAATGTTAGAGCTTTATCTTGGTCACGAATTTTATTGGCCTTTCAATAATTTTTTACTCTTTCAACATATATGGCCCAATCTTCGAGGTCACTATCAAAGGTGCTAATATTCCCTGTTTAGGCATTGTAGATTTGCAATTTCTCAGATTTTCTTTTCTTTACTGCTATCCAAGATGGCGGCTTCCCGCTCTTGCCGTCGTCCTCCGCCCACAAAATGGCGGTTTCCCGCGCTTGGCGGTCTTCACCCGTCCCCCGACACCGTCTCCCTTCAGCCCCCGAGTGCGGCCCTTATCTTCGCCGCGATCGCCCGAGTGCGGCCCTTATCAGCGGATGCGATCGCTGGATCGCGAAGTGGCTCCCGACCGAAGCGGCTCTCGGCCCTTATCTGGAGATGCGATCGCTCTCGCGGCTCTCGGCCCTTATCAGGAGATGCGATCGCTCTGTTGAAACGCCTCCCGCTCGAAGCGGCTCTCGCGCCCTATTCCTCCGGCTCCCCCAGCCCTGTTCGTGCGGCCAACGCGGTCGACTGCCTGTCGCGTCGCTGCCCGGCTCAGACAATGGCTTACCCACCACCAAGCTGGAGAAGAAGCTGACGGTCGCCGATGGAGACTCCGAGGTCAGGATGTCTTCCAGTGGGGTGGAGAGGGTGGAAACCTCTCTGCAACGTCCTGGCTGTGGACGAAGCTGCCGTGGAGTGACTGCCACAGGGTCCGAATCAGACTCGTCGCCAGTGTTAAGTATGTGTATTGTATTGAACAATTAACACAAAGACTTAAACGTATAACTCAAACAGGTCTTTACTGGTTGGAGGTAGGGACTGCACGTAGGTCTTTACTTCATGCCCACAGACGGGAACTGAGGGGAGATCAGTACCCACAGTACTATTTATACCCCTATGGCCAGGAGTGGTACTGCGTATCACTATGCCCTACAAGTAGTGCAGTCCTGTCCATAGGTTCAAAGTAGCACACATATTACATACACAACATGTACAAGGCAAAAGGAGATGGTAATGGGACAAGTAAAGAAAGAAGAGATGGGTCTAGAAGAGGTGTAAATGGGAATACCAGAATCATCAATAGCTGCCATCTGAAAAAATGGGGGCTGAGGTTATGATCTGAAATTGTTAAACTCAATGTTGAGTCCGGAAAGCTGTAAAGTGTCTAATCGAAAGATGAGGTGCTATTCCTCCAGCTTATGTTGAGCTTTATTGGAACAGTGTAAGAGGCCGAGGACTGAGAGGTCAGAGTGGGTGTAGAGCGGAGAATTAAAGTGACAAGCGACTGGAAGCTCGGGGTCACACTTGCGGTCTGAACAGAGGTGTTTAGCAAAGCGGTCACCCAATCTGCGTTTGGTCTCCCCAGTGTAGAGGAGACCGCATTATGAGCAGTAAATACAGTATACTAAATTGAAAGAAGTACAAGTAAATCGCTGTTTCACCTGGAAGGAATGTTTGGGGCCTAGGATGGTGGGAAGGGAGGAGATGAAAGGGCAGGTCTTGCATCTCTCTGCTTGTGCAACTGCACTCGTTGAGCCTCGAGTCTACAAGCTTCGACCCTCCGCAGATCTCTCTTTCCTCCTCCTCCAGCGTTATAAAGTTGAGAGGGATAGCGAGAAAGTTTGCCATTTTAAACTCTTGATTAAAAAATAAACAAAGCTGAAACTCAGCAATATAATGAGATTATATATAATAATGTAAAGGATAACTATTTAAACTATTTCACTATTTCTCCGATGTATAATGTCTCAATTTAAATAAACAGTTATCTGTAGACCTGTGCCTTGCTGAAACGATTGCTGGTCACTGCAGGAAGGCTGGACTCACATGACATGGGTGCATGCTGGTCCCGATACCTTGCCTGACCGGAAAACTGGGTGGATCTGAGTACGCACCTGTAAAGCAACCTGCCTTATTTTTCAGTACCCAGTGCACCAGAGTGCTTGGCGTAAACAATGGAAGATCCCCCCGAATATCTTCCTGGATTTCATTGAAAACTCAGTATCAGAATATCTCAAAACCCCTGCAACAACTACAAATCTCTTTCCTTCAGGTTACTTATCTTTTTAATTTTACTGCTATTCTAATGCACATGGAAGATAAGGTACTTTTAATAAGGAACACTCTTTGTCAGACAGTTGAGAGTCAACCACATTGTCCTTTCCTAAAGAACATTATGAACGAGATGGGTTTTTACAACAATCTGATAGTTTCATGGTCACCATTACTGATGCTACCTTTTTATTCCAGATTTATTTAATTAACTGAATTTAAATTCCACAGCTGCCGTGGTGGGATTTGAGCTCACATGCTTCTGATCATTAGTCCAGGCCTCTGGATTACTAGTCTAGTAACATAACCCCTATGCTACTGTTCCCATATTGCAGCAAAGACCCTAGTAAAACTGAAGTCAATTGGAATCGGGGGGAGAATGCTCCACTGGCTGGAGTCATACCTAGCAAAAAGGAAGATGGTTGTGGTGATTGAAGGCCAATCATCACAGCCCCAGGACATCGCTGCAGGAGTTCATCAGGGCAGTGTCCTAGGCCCAACCATCTTCAGCTGCTTCATCAATGACCTTCCCTCCAACATAAGGTCAGAAATGGGGATGTTCGCTGATGACTGCACAGTGTTCAGTGCCATTCACAACTTCTTAGATAATGAAGCAGTCCATGCCCGCATGCAACAAGACCTGGACGATGTTCAGGCTTGGGCTGATAAGTGGCAGGTAATATTCGGGCCACAGAAGTGCCAGGCAATGACTATCTCCAACAAGCGAGAGTCTAACCACCTCCCCTTGACATTCAACAGCATTACCATCACCAAACCCCCACCATCAACATCCTGGGGTTCACCATTGACCAGAAAATTAACTGGACCAGCCACATAAATTATGTGGCAACAAGAGCAGGTCAGAGGCTAGGTATTCTGTGGTGAGTGTCTCACCTCCTGACTCCCCAAAGCCTTTCCACTATCTACAAGGCACAAGTAAGGAGTGTGATGGAATACTCTCCACTTGCCTGGATGAGTGCAGCTGCAAAACACTCAAGAAGCTCAACACCATCCAGGACAAAGCAGCCTGTTTGATTGGCACCCCATCCACCACCTTAAACATTCACTCCCTCCACCACCAGCGTACCATGGCTGCAGTGTGTACCATCTACAAGATGCACTGCAGCAACTTGCCAAGGCTTCTTCGGCAGCACCTCCCAAACCCGCGACCTCTTCCACCTAGAAGGACAAGGGCCGCAGGCGCATGGGAACACCACCACCTCCAAGTTCCCCTCCAAGTCGCACACCATCCTGACTTAGAAGTATATCGCCGATCCTTCATCGTCGTTGGGTCAAAATCCTGGAACTCCCTACCTAACAGCACCGTGGGAGTATCTTCACCACACGGACTGCAGCGGTTGAAGGAGGTGACTCACCACCACCTTCTCGAGGGCAATTAGGGATGGGCAATAAATGCTGGCCTTGCCAGCGACACCCAGATCCCATAAGTGAATTTTTTTTTTAAACTTGTGGGCATTGAAACAATTGCCTTGCAGCACTTCCAACCTGTTCCCCAACATGCCAGACGACAATCTGTTAATTCCATTTTACTGAGTGCCAGTGCTCCAATACTCAGCATCTCCACACAGCCCATACTCAAAGGTTTTTTTATATATTTGAAGTAAGCCAGGTGAAGGATGCATTCAGAGCTCTGCAGGTCACTTCTGGATTCTAAGCAGAAGCAACCAAGTAGGGCAACAGGTACAAGGAAGTATAAATATTTACCTTTAATTCAATTAATCCACTGGATCCATAATATAGGGATGCATCATTAACTTAGAATTCTGAATCGGTGGACTCATTTGCAGACCTGAAAGGAAAATTGGGATTTTTTTTATTGTCAGGCACATTACACCTTCACAATATTGTTTTGTTCTTTTTATAGTTAGTTGGCAACAAGAATAAGTCCCACAGCACATTATTGTACTCTGCAGGATAGACTAGAAAAACAGCAGCAGTGACTGCATGCCTTCTATACCGGCTGCTGCTGACCTACTCCTGACTACAATCACCTTGGCCTTTACTGCCACATAAAGGGATTCAGGGCTCGGAATTCCAACGGTGCTGCTGGGCCTCGGAGTTCCATTCTCCTTTAGGTCGTAAATTATGGGGTCCACAAGTGTAAATAGGCAAAGCCACACAGGCTGTCTAATGGTTAGGAATCAACACTGGGATATATTTTTAAAATAATTCTCAGGATTTTGGCATCACTGGCAAGGCCAGCATTGACTGTCCATCCTTAGTTGTCCTTGAGAAGGTGGTGGTGAGCCGTCTTGAACTGCTGCAGTCCACAATGTTGTTCGGGAGGGAGTTCCAGGATTTTGACTAAGCGACAATGTATGTCCCAGTCGGGATGGTGTGTGATTTGGAGGGGAACTTGGAGGTGGTGGCGTTCCCTTATGTCTGCGGCACTTGTCCTTCTAGGTGGTATTTGTAGTGTCCGTGTGTAGATAAAGACACTGAAGACAGGAGTTGGTTCATAGGTATTTACTAAGCAAGTCTGGGGGGGGTTCTAAAGGATATACACAATACACAGGCTTATATAGCCCAAGTGGCAATTACCGGCATTACGCACACCTGGGGCTCTTAAAGGCACATACACCACAATTGCTCTTAAAGGCACATACACCACAATTCCTCCCCTTCTAGCTAACTAGTACATCATATTTTAAGTAATTATTAATTACATGTTATATGCAAAATAATATACATTGCTGTATTAATTAATTATAAGTTAGTCTCTCAGGAGGCTTCCTGACTCGGTCCGGATAACGCCTCGGGGGTGTAGTCGTTTCTGGTGGTGTAGTAGGTTCTTCTGGCAAGGCTGATTTCGGCTTGAAGGCCAGTGTCGGGTTCATCGGGTTCCAGTATCACCGGATCGGAGGTAGATATGGGTATCTCTACTTCATCGTTAGATGTATAGCGTGGTGGTGTAGGTTGTCCCTTTTTGGATGACTTGATGATTTGGTCAGCATGGCGCCTTATTATGCTTTCTCCGATGTCCACGGTATACATCAGTGGTCCTAGTCGTGTGCAGATAGTTCCAGGCTGCCATTTCTCGGTACGGTAGTCCCGGGCCAAAACCGGTTGGCCTATCTGGAAGGCCCTAGTTGGCCTTTCATTCATGCCCTGAAACTGCCGGTTCTCCACGTCCCTTCGGATGTTGGGCTTGACCAAATCCAGCCGGCATCTTAGGTTTCTATTGTAGAACATCATGGCGGGAGTTTGGTTTGTAACCATATGTGTTGCATTCCTATATGCAAATAAGAAGTTATCCACTTTGTGCTGAAGTTTTATGTCTTCATTACCCATGGCCTTTATGGCCTTCTTAAAGGTCTGGACAAACCTTTCAGCCAATCCATTGGTGGCGGGATGGTATGGGGCGGACGTGTAGTGCTTTACCCCATTGTTCTTTAAGAACTTTCTGAATTCTTCGGACACAAATTGCGGTCCATTATCAGAACATATCTGTTCCGGCAGCCCATTCCTGGCAAATATGGTCCTTAATACTGTGATGGTTTTTTCCGTGGTGGTGGAGGACATCTTTATTACCTCCGGCCACTTGGAGTGTGCATCAACTGCGATTAAGAACATTGAGTCCATAAATGGACCAGCAAAGTCGATGTGCACCCTTTGCCAGGGAGATGAGGGCCACTCCCATGGATGTAGAGGGGCCTGTGGCGGAGCATTTTGGACCTTCTGGCATCCTAGGCAGCTCTTGGTCATGTCTTCGATGTCTCCATCGATACCTGGCCACCATACAAACGCCCTAGCTAGGTTCTTCATTTTCACTCCACCCAGATGCCCCTCGTGAAGCTCCTTTAGCACTTTATCCTGGAGTTTGGGTGGAATCACCACTCTGGATCCACACATCAAGGTTCCTCGGCACACTGAGAGCTGTTCTCTTCTTTGTGAGAATGCTGGCAACAGTGGTTCGCCATGTGCTGGTCATCCCTTCATTGTTAAATCGTAGACCCGTGAGAGAGTAGGGTCATTTCTGGTCTCCCTTTCAATGGCAGAATTTGTCACCGGTAGACATTCCACTATGGTAGAGTGGAATATCTCTACTGGGTCTACTGTAGGTGCCTCTTCTATTGTTGGCAACGGCAGGCGCGATAAACCGTCAGCATTCCCATGCTGTTTTGACCCTTTGTATTCAATGTTGTATTGGTGTGCCCCTAGAAAAAGGGACCACCTCTGTAGTCTTTGTGCCGTCATAATGGGGACACCTTTCTTAGGGTTGAATATGGAGATGAGGGGTTGATGGTCAGTCAGCAAGGTAAATTTTTGTCCGTGTAGGTAATGGTTGAATTTCTTCACTCCCCATACCAGGCTGAGTGCTTCCCTGTCTATCTGGGAATAGTTACGCTCAGCTGAGTTCAATGAGCGTGACGCAAAAGCTATCGACCGTTCCGAGCCATCAGGGAATCTATGGGACAATACCGCTCCTATGCCGTAAGGGGATGCATCGCACGCCAGTCTGATTGGTAGTGATGGGTTGTAATGAGCCAAAACTTTCTCGGACGTGATTAAGTCTTTACATTTATGGAAGGCACGTTTACAGTCTTCGTTCCATTTCCAAATCACTCCTGTGTGTAGAAGATCATTAAGAGGGTGTAGAATAGTTGATAAGTTCGGTAAAAATTTATGATAGTAATTTATTAATCCCAGGAATGACCTCAATTGTGAAACATTTTCAGGTGCTGGGGCTTTTATAACTGCTTCAATTTTTTCAGGTGACTTATGCAACCCTTCCTTATTAATTATGTGGCCACAATATGATATCTGATTTTGGAAAAATTCGCACTTGGGGCGATTTGCTCGTAGGCCCCGTTCTTTCAGCCTAGTGAGCACCTGCTCCAAATTGGCAAGGTGCTCGTTGTCGTTTTCTCCTGTTATAAGGATGTCGTCTAGGTAACACTGAGTCCCCGGAATCCCTTGCAGGACTTGCTCCATAGCTCTTTGCCAGATAGCTGGAGCTGATGTTACTCCAAAAACCAGTCGATTGTACTGGTACAGGCCTTTGTGTGTGTTTATTGTGAGATACTTTTTAGAGGTCTCCTCAACCTCCATCTGTAGATATGCCTGTGCCAAGTCAATTTTTGTGAAACGTTTTCCTCCGGATAGTGAGGCGAAAATATCTTCTATCCTCGGAAGAGGATACTGTACCGTGTGAAGGACCGGGTTTACAGTCACCTTAAAGTCCCCACAGATGCGAATTTTTCTCTGTTCCTCAGAGTTATTTTTCAATGCTTTTTTCATGACTGGAACGATGGGTGTTGCCCATTCGCTCCAATCTATTTTGGATAATACGCCTGCCTTTTCCAAATTCTCCAGCTCTGCCTCGACTGCCGGACGTATTGCGTATGGCACCGGTCTTGCCTTAAAAATTTTTGGAATTGCTGCATCTTCCACTTTTATTGAGGCGGTGATGCCTTTCAAGGTTCCTAGTTTCTCTTGAAACACTTCTTTGGCGTTGGCCAAGATGTCTTTTAATCGTTCAGGTATGATGTCATCATTGTTTTTTTCCTTACTGGTCACCGTCAGTGCCTGAATGGAGTGCCAGTCTAAACGTATCTTCCTTATCCATTCATGTCCCAACAACGGTGGACCACCATCTTGTAGAATGTATAAATACAACTTTTGTATTTCTTTGCCGTTGTATACCACAGGCACCTTTATTTTTCCTTTGGGGTATACTTTCTGCCCCGTATATGTTTTTAAGATAATGGATGTGTCTTTTAGAGGTATATGCGAAAATAGCCTCTCGTAATCTCGTCGATTTATTACGGTTAGAGCTGATCCTGTATCTAGCTCCATTTTAACTGGGGACCCTGCTATTATGAGGGTAACCCAAATGGTCTGGTAATCTTCATTGGCAATTACATTATGTAATTTGAGAGAGCTTAGTCTCTTGTTCCCGGAGTCGCTATCGCTCTTCTGGTCTTTGGAGCTACTGTCCGTCATCATTTGTACCTTTCTGTGCTTTTCCTTATTGATTCTTTTCCCGTTAGTGGATTTTTTGTTTTCAGATCGGCATACACGTGGAATGTATCCCATCCTCGTCGCCACTGTAGTGTCCGTGTGTAGATAAAGACACTGAAGACAGGAGTTGGTTCATAGGTATTTACTAAGCAAGTCTGGGGGGGGTTCTAAAGGATATACACAATACACAGGCTTATATAGCCCAAGTGGCAATTACCGGCATTACGCACACCTGGGGCTCTTAAAGGCACATACACCACAATTGCTCTTAAAGGCACATACACCACAGTATTGGTTGAGGGTTTTGGAGGTGGTAGAGTCATAGGGCTAGAAATTCAGTATCGCCACTTTTGGGGCGGTAAAGTCAGGCGGCCGCTGAAGTTTGCGCCCGGCGCAAAGTCGAGGCCACTTCGCCGATATTCAGTTGCATCGCCCTAAGAGGTTGCTGCAGCGCTAAAACTGGCGATGCACGACTATCTTTAGGCGCAAAGCCGGCGGTGCTGAGCGATACCGCCGAGGCCGGGCGCAGCGCAGGTGCAGTCATTTGTTGATTGACGGCAGACACGCTGGCGCCGGCCATCTCTTAAAGGGGGAAGGGTCGAGTTGTTTGGCTGCCACACCCTGGACACTGCAGCCCTCCAGCTAGGCCTGAGCACTGCTGCTGCACCTATTTAGTGACCAGGACGATGCAGAAGGCCCGGGAAAGAGCGCAGCGCTTTACTGAAGCTGACCTGAGGCTGCTGGTTCGCGCTGTGGAGTGAAGACGCCATATTTTGTTTCCAGACACTGGCAAGAAACCGGTGACCAGCGTCTTCCGCAAAGCCTGGAGGGATGTCTCCAACAGGGTGACATCCAACAGTGTGGTTGGCAGGACTCCTGTACAATGCAGGAAGAAGTTTAATGACCTCACTAGGATTGTCAGGGTGAGTACCCTTTCCAGTGTCCTCCTCATCCTTGCATGTGCACCTGACATTATGGGCAAAGGAACCTGAAAGCCCTAATGGCCAGCCCTCATCCCGCAGCTATGGGACTGGCATGACCATCAATTGCACATTATGCACTTTACACACTGTCCAAGCTATTCCACCATGGGAGGCTGTGCAGACAAGATCAGGGCTACACACCGTACTTAGAGGCCATCCTTTCTCTTGCAGGCCAAGCTGGCTAACAATAAGCGTAGCCAGCTTGCCACCGGGGGAGGCGGTCCTCGGCACCAGGAGCTGTCCGACCTAGACCAGCGCGTGGAGTGCATCATGGGAGTCCGTGTCATTGGCCCCGTTGCCACTGGAGATGCCGACCCTGTTCTGGGCACCAATGGTAAGGACATGGCCTTTTGGACCTCTCTCGTTCCACTTGCGCATCAGATCAACATCCTTTGCCACTGTCTGACCAATGCGATGAATGGCACCACTCATGCTTCCCTCGCAGACGCCCTGTCCTCACTCAAAAGCTACTCTTGCGCCTTTCTGCTTTCAGATGGTGAGGCGCCAGGTGAGGAGGATGTCCCCGAAGCTGCCAGTGTCAGCCCCTCGTCGGAGGAGGAAGAGGAGGAGGAAGAGGAAGGTGGGCCATCAGTGGCACCCTCAGCCGTGCCAACCCATGGCGATGTAGGGGACACGTCTTCCCTGGAGGGGAGCCTGGGGGAAGGGTCGGTGGGGAGTGCAGGTCCTGGGCCCAGCGGGCTGCAGCAACGCGGGAGGGGTGGGGAAGCTCGGCGGCCTTCTCCCCAGAGGGTGAGTGCGGCTTCCAGTCCGGCGATGGTCAGCGCAGTGGAGGTGTGCCTCCTCGAGAAAATGGCGGTCGACTCGGAGCGCAGGCACACGGAGCTCATGGGGGTAGTGGCACGGATGCCTGACGCCATAGAGTCATTGGCGAAGAGTGTCAAGGAATTCGGGGCATCACAGGCCAGAAGTCTGGAGCAATTCGGGGCATCACAGGCCAGAAGTCTGCAGCAATTCGGCGCAGCTCATGACAGGAGTCTGCAGCAATTCGGGGCAGCTCAGGCCAGGAGTCTGGAGGAAGTCGGGGCAGCTCAGGCCGCTAGTAGCCAAATGATCAGTGGTGCCGTCCAGTCACTGGCTGGTCTGATGCGGTCACAGACCAGGGCAACACGGGCACTAACTGCTGCCACACTCGCTCCGTCAGCCAGGCATCACCAGGGCACCCGCCGTGCTGCAGCAGCACAGCGGTCTGTCCTTCAGATTGCTGCGCATGCTGCAGTGCTGGCCCGGGCGAGTGCCAGTGTCTCAGGCGACCAGCGAGCGCCTGCCATCAGCCAGCTTGCCCCCATTCCTGCTGCCGCCACTGCCACTCCCCCAGTGGAGCTGCCACGAGCTGCTGGACAGACTGATGCTGCCCAGCCACAGCTGCAGCAGTCACCAGCCAGCCCCTCGAGGGCCAGAGCTCGTCTAGGCCGACCCCCAAGGGCATCAGCCATCATGCCATGTGCCCCTCAGGAGCCTTCCCCCAGCCTTGCTGCAGCCACTGGGCTCACCTTGAGGAGGAGCAGCAGGGCGGGCAGGGGCCACACAAAGATGCCCAAGGCATCGCCCTCGTGGGCCAAAGAGTAGAATGTGTGCCCAGTTGTGTTTTTTTTGGGAGGCCGAGAATTTGATGCTAGTTGATTGAAGGCCGAGGCTGTGATGTTTGTTTTTTACGAAGGCCGAGGATGACGGCCATTTTTGTTTCACACTTTTGTTAATCCTCTCCAGGTTGTGGGAGCGAGTAATGTGTCTGAATGTTTTTTGGGGGTTTCTTCTGTTTTTGTTTTTCATGTGGGAAGGGCTCTGTGTTTGTGCAATAAACAATTTTCTTTATTCATATTGTCCATGTTTGAACGTTGAAGTTTTGGTTGCCTTAACCGGCTGAGGGCTTGCGGAGCGGCTGCATTCATGTTCTTTCATTGGCACAAGCCATTCCCTGACAGGGGGCCTAGAACCTACGTTCAATAAGCTGCCGACGGGTGGCCCTTGCACCTTGTGCGTCCCTCCTGTGCTGGTGCTCCTCCTCCTGAGGTGGTGCTCCAACCTGAGGTGGCAGTGCCTGAGTCCTGCGGATAGCAAGGTTGTGCAGCATGCAGCAAACGACGACGAAATGGGAGACTCGCTCCGGCGAATACTGCAGGGCTCCGCCGGAACGATCCAGGCAGCGGAACCATTGCTTCAGGACGCCAATTGTTTGTTCGATGATGTTCCTGGTCACTTGATGGCTCTCGTTGTATGCCTCTTCAGCAGGGGTCCTGGGCGCGCGGAGCGGGGTCATGAGCCAGGTACACAAAGGATAGCCTTTGTCCCCGATAAGCCATCCTCTTGGGTGAGGCTGTGCCTGGAACATGTCAGCCACAGTTGTCTGTCGCAGGATAAAGGCATCGTGGCTGCTGCCTGGAAAGCAGGCATTGACAGCTAGGATGCGCTGCCTGTGGTCACACACCAGCTGTACGTTGAGGGAATGGTAGCCCTTCCGGTTGCGGTAATCCTCGGCATTCTCCAGCGGTGCCCGCAAAGCCACATGCGTGCAGTCAATGGCGCCCTGCACCATGGGGAAGTCCGCTATTCTTGCAAATCCCATTGCACGCTGCTGCTGCTTCTCCAGGGTCATGGGGAAGGCGATGAATTGACGTCTCCTTCTGAAAAGGGCATTGGTCACCTGGCGGATGCAGCAATGCACGGCGAACTGGGAGATGTTAGCAATGTCCCCAGCAGCGGATTGGAAGGAGCCGGTGGCATAGAAGTTCAGAGCCACCATCACCTTCACTGCCACCGACAGACGTCCTGCACCTCAGCTGTGGCCGGAGATCTCTGTGAAGCAGCTGGCAGATCTCTGTGACCACCTCCCTTCTGAATCGCAGCCTCCTAACACACTGCTCGTCAGACATGTTGACATAGGAGAACTGCTGGCGGTATACCCTGAGTGGGTAAGGCGTCCCTTGCTGACGCCTGTTGCCCCCTCTGCGTCTAGCCAGGGCTGCCACTCTCTCACGGCGTCTGTGAGCCCTTTGGACGTAATGCTGAAAGCCAGCGTTGACAGCCCCCATAATATGCTGGCAAACAATGAAATCTCAATGAAGGCAAAGAGAATTACAAAGCTGTGGCCTGAAGCCAGAAATACCTGTCCTAGTGTTGGGCCAAAGCAGTAAGCTCTCTACCTTGGTCTCTCTCCAAAAATCCGTCTCAAAAGAGTGAGTGCTGCAAAATGGCTGGCCTTTAGAGTGCAGGGGAAGTGCCCTTTAATTTGCACTCCCCGCGGCCCGCATTGGCTGTGCACCGTTCCACTCCACAGTCCTTAGGGCCGCCAGGCGCACAATGGGGCGGCGCGACTGAAGTTCCGGTTTGGGGCACCCAAAGGGCGTTGCACGAGGAAATGACGTCATGATCTGCGCGCGCAGCTGAGCGCGCGCAAAGACTTTGCGCCGGCGCTAAATGTCTACTGAAGTTGGGGGGAGGCGCAGATCGCGCTGCGCCCGGTCGCTAAGCGCCTAGCGCTCGAGATCTACTCCTCCTCAGGCGCTAACGGCTGGCGCACGCAACTGAATTTCTAGGCCATAGAGTTATACAGCACAGAAAGAGGCCCTTCGGCCCATCGTGTCTGCGCCGTCCATCAAGCCCTGTCCAGTGAGAAATAGCTGTAAGATTGGCAAACATTTCCCTAAAAGAAATCACAGCAAAGTGTAGAAAAAAAATCCACCCGATCACAAGTCCATGTGATCTCCTGGACTGGTTTTGATCAGCTGAGGAGGTCGGAGAGGAATTTTCCAGAACATTTTTTCCCTTATTGGTCCTGGGTATTTTTCTGTTTTTTTGCCTCTCCCAGGAGATTACATGGCTGTGGGGGGAGGGAGGGAGGAAGTAGGCAGGCTTGGTGGACCAGCTAGTCTGTTCCTGCCCATCAATTTTGTATGTTCGTATTACATAGAATTACATCTATATATATAAATAAAGGAATCGTTCTGTCTGTCTGTCTATCTGTCTGTCCTTCTGTCTGTCTGTCCTCGAGTGTGCGTCTGTCCGGCTATGCGCTCGAAAGTTACAGAGCGCACCTACGCGTGCGTTACGTCGAAAGAAAGCTTACCTTTCCGAAACGCTGGAAAGCGTATTTACGTTTCGGCCGGACGAAAATCGCGCCCGCGGTCTCCGAAAAACCTTCAACATTCCGCTCATTAGCATCTCATTATCCGCTCATTAGCGACAGAGTGACCTCTAGGTCGACCAATCGTACGCCGGGTTGCTGGCGCGTGCGGCCGGGCCCTCCTACGGTCGAGTGACGGGACGATTGACCAATCCTGCGCTTTGGTGGCCTGATGGTCGACCAATCGGTGCGTGTGTGGGCGGGCCTTATCGTTCTGAACCGAGGTGAGTCGCCGCCATCTTGATTCCAAACTTTTCCTTTCTTTTTCCCGCTTTCTGCGTCTTTCAAAAAAACGTTGCTTTTAAAACACATAGGGCTAGATTTTCAGTATAGGCAGTTTTGGGGCGCTAACCTTAGCGCCCGCCCGAAGTTAGCGCCCGCCCCAAAGTAGCGCCCCGTTGCCGGGAATTCAGTGGCTTCGCCCTAAGAGGTTGGTGGAGCGCTAAAAGAGGCGTTCCACTACTCTCTTTAGGCGCTAAGCCGGCGGTCCAGAGGGATAGCGCCCAGGCGGGGCGCAGCACGGGTGCGGTCATTTTTGCACTGACAGCAGACCCCGTGGTGCCGACCAGCTCTTAAAGGGGGAAGGGACGAATTGGTCTGCTGCCACGCCCTGCACACTGCAGCCTTGCAAAGAGGCCTCAACACTACTGCTCAGCCCCAGGGAGTCATGGCAACGCCAGAGAAGGCCCGTCAGCGTGCCCTGCGCTTCTCAGAGGGTGATCTGGACATCATGGTCACAGCTCTGGAGGTGAGGCGCAAGATCTTGTTTCCAGACAGTGGGAGGAATCCAACCCACCACGACTACACCAAAGCCTGGAAGCAGATCGCCCAGAGGGTGACGTTCACCGGCGAGGCCCCCAGGACCCACACACAATGCCGTAAGAAATACAACGATCTGACCAGGATTGTGAGGGTGAGTAGCCTTTCCAGTCTCCTCCTCATTCTTGCATGTACACCTGACATGATGGGCAAAGGGACCTGAAAGTCCTTTTGGCCAGCCCTCAGCCAGCAGCATTGGGACAGTCATGAGCATCAAATGGCCATTCGGCACTCTACACTTTGGCCAAGCTATTCCACCATGGGAGGCAGTGGACAGTACATCAGGGCTTCACTCTGTCCAAGCTATTCCACCATGGGAGGCAGTGGACAGTACATCAGGGCTTCACTCTGTCCAAGCTATTCCACCATGGGAGGCAGTGCTCACTACATCAGGGCTTCACTCTGTCCAAGCTATTCCACCATGGGAGGCAGTGCACACTACATCAGGGCTTCACTCTGTCCAAGCTATTCCACCATGGGAGGCAGTGCACACTACATCAGGGCTTCACTCTGTCCAAGCTATTCCACCATGGGAGGCAGTGCTCACTACATCAGGGCTTCACTCTGTCCAAGCTATTCCACCATGGGAGGCAGTGCACACTACATCAGGGCTTCACTCTGTCCTAGCTATTCCACCATGGGAGGCAGTGCACACTACATCAGGGCTTCACTGCGCACTTACAGCCCGTCCTTTCTCTTGCAGGCTAAAGTAGCGTTTAATCGCCAGGCCCGTGCCAGGGGTGGCCGCGCCAAGCTGCAGAAGCTCACTCAGCTGGAGGAGCGCGTGTGTGTGCTCATGGGAGCACGTGTGATTGTCCCCACAGCGTGCGGTGTATCCGACCCTCCACTGCCCGGCAATGGTAAGGACCTCGCCTTTTGGCCCTCTCGCGTCGCACTGGCCCATCCGAGCTACCTCCTTTGCCACTGTCCCAACAATGCGCTGAATCCCACCAGTCCTAACTCCCTCGCTGACGCCGTCTCCTCACTCTGAAGCTACTCTTGTGCATTCCTGCTTTCAGCTGGTGACGACCAGGACCCTGAGGCTGCCAGTGACAGCACCTCCAACCAGGAGGAGGAGGAGGAGCAAGCCGGACCTTCGGGGGAACAGCCACGTCCCGCAGGAGAGGAGGAAATGCTCGACACCTCCTCACTGGACGAGTGCCTGGAGGAACTGTCGCAGGGCAATGCAGCTTCTGGGACCAGTGGCGTCCAGCCACCCAGCAGCCGTGCGCGTGGCCCACGGCCTTCCCCCCAAAGGGGGGAAGGATCAGAGGGGAGTGCTGCTGCTCGGCACACTCGCCGTCACCAACGCGGCAAGGGTCCCCTAGTTCGGCCCCCTCCTCCCCAGCGGGAGAGTCGCGACTCCAGTCCGGACACCTTCACTTCGGAGGAGGTGCGGAAGCTCGATCAGATGGCCGACGACTCGGACCGGCGCCACACGGAGCTCATGAGCGTGGTGGGGCGCATGCCTGAGGCCATCGAGTCGCTGGCGACCAGTGTGCGCGAGTTCGGGGCAGCAACTGCCGCGACTGGCCGCATGCTAACTGATGCCGTCAAGACCCTGGCGGATGTGATGCGCGCGCACACCAGGACCACAGGGCCACTCACTGCTGCCACACGCGCTGTCTCAGGCAGGCATCGCCAGGGCAGGCGCCGCGCTGGACCATCCCAGCAAGCCGGCCGTCGGCTGATTGCTGCGGATCCTGCAGTGCGGGCCCGGCCGAGTGCCACCGCGCCACAGCACCAGCCAGCGCATCCCAGACGCCTGCTGGCCCACATTGCGCCATCCGTCGCCGCCATTCCCCCTCTGGGCCGTCAAGGGCAAGCGGCTGCAGCTGATGGTGGCCAGGCTCAGGTGCGCCACTCAGGAGACGGCCCCTCGAGGCCCAAACGCCGTGTAGGCCGCCCCCCAGCGGCATCTGGCGGAAGGGCATCTGAGCCTCAGGCGCCTTCCCCCAGCCTCGCAGCAGCCACTGGGCAGAGCTTGCGAAGGAGCAGCAGGCAGGGCAGGGGAGGCAAAATGCTGGCCAAGGTCTCGCCCTCGCGGGCCACTCAGTAGAGGGTGTGGCCAGCTTTCCTTTAATATGGCGGTGGCCATCTTTATTTTGCCCATGGTTGTGCTTTTGGAGGGCTTTTTTTTTGCGTTAGGCCGACGTTGAGGCCCGGTTTCAATAAAGGTGGAGTGGCTCCTCCCCAGTTTGTGGGAGTGAGTCGTTTGTTGGGCTTTTTGTGGGGCCCGTTTATTGTTTTTGGGGATTCATGTGGGAAGGGCTTTTCATTTTTGTTTAATAAAAAATTATCTTTATTCATGCAGTCTCCATGGTTGTTCTTCTTAGTGTTTGTTGGCTTCGCCGGCTGAGGGCTTGCGGAGCGGCTGCATTCATCTTCCCTCATGGCCCCTGGCCATTCCCTGACAGGGGGCTTAGAAGTACCGTGTAATAAGGTGGCGTCGTGCGGCCCTTGGCCCTGGTCGCTCCCTCCTGGGAACGTACTCCTGCTCCTCCTCCTCCTCCTCCTCCTCCTCCTCATGCTCCTCCTGCTCCTCCTCCTGAGGTGCTGGTCCAACGTCAGGTGGCAGTGCCTGAGTCCTGCGGATAGCCAGGTTGTGTAGCATGCAGCAAACCACCACAAATTGGGAGACCCGGTCCGGCGAATACTGGAGAGCTCCTCCGGAGCGATCAAGGCAGCGGAACCGCTGCTTGAGGACCCCAATAGTTAGCTCGATGATGTTGCGGGTGGTTTGATGGCTCTCGTTGTAGGCCTCTTCAGCAGCGGTCCTGGGCGCGCGGAGCGGGGTCATGAGCCAGGTGCACAAAGGATAGCCTTTGTCCCCGAGTAGCCATCCTCTTGGGGGAGGCTGTGCCTGGAACATGTCATGCACAGTACTCTGCCGCAGGATAAAGGCATCGTGGCTGCTGCCTGGGAAGCTGGCATTGACTGCCATGATGCGCTGCTTGTGGTCACAGACCAGCTGCACATTCAGAGAATGGTAGCCCTTCCTGTTGCGATACTGCTCGCCATGCTCCAGAGGGGCCCGCAAAGCCACATGCGTACAGTCAATGGCGCCCTGCACCAAGGGGAATTCCCCGAGTCTGGAAAATCCCAATGCGCGCTGATGCTGGCTCTCCAGGGCCATGGGGAAGGAGATGAATTGGCTTCTCCTTCTGAACAGTGCTTCGGTCACCTGGCGGATGCAGCGATGCGCGCCGTACTGGGAGATGTTTGCTATGTCCCCAGCAGCGTATTGGAAGGAGCCGGTGGCATAGAAGTTCA